>NW_028315317.1:205000-230000 GCF_046866305.1 Octopus bimaculoides | reverse complement strand
GTATATTTAACGTGAATGTATATATAACGTTCATATATATATATATATATATATATATATATATATATATATATATATATACATGCAAATTGGTGGGGCACATTTGTGTATATATGCCCATTGCTTTAACATAACTAATACTAACATTACATTGTTATTATATATCAACATGGTCTGCTTGCTTCCCTTTACGTACGTTTGCTGTGTAGCTTATACGTAATGATGAAACTACATAACAACAATGCAATTTCACATGTGCCAACTGCACGGGTGTAAGTACAGACATATAGACGGATAGAGATACGGGTGTGTGTGTGTGTACATGTGAACGTATGTTTATGTACGGATATGTGCGTCAGTTCAAGTTGTATACGCGACTTACTTTGTTGAAGGTTGTATATACACACACATATGCATCTACACGTATGTAAACACGCACACACATATATGTGTGTCTGTGTGAGTTTGTCCCTCTCACCACCGTCTAACGGTGAATGGATACAACGAATGTATGCATATATGCACATATATAACCTTGCTTATATGCACATATATAACCTTGCTTATATGCACATATATAACCTTGCTTATATGCACATATATAACCTTGCTTATATGCACGTATATAACCTTGCGTATACGTATATACAAGTACACACGCTCATATTGACACTCACACACATACGTATAATCTTAAGGTATACACACATATACGCTTATCCATCACTACACCTATACATATATACACATATATACACACACACATACATATATACAAATATATATGACACTAATACAAGGATAACGGATCTTTTTTAAAACGGGGGCCACATTTTTCATTAATGTTTTACTTAGTGTTTTTTGGTAGCGAAAGACTTTCAAACTTCGTATATTTATCTATTTTGTGTTATAGAACAGAAAAAGGATCCTTTTTAAAACGGGGCCCACATTTTTCATTAACGAAACACTTTGAAACTTGGAACACTGGTAGAATGTGTCATATAAAACATCTTTTTCTCTTAGTCTTCTTAAAAAAAAAAGAAATCCATAAATTATTCCATGTTAAAGTTGTCGTATTTCTGTAATTTCAACCAATCACTGACGTCCATTCAGCCGATATACATTAAGCGCCGACTACATAAACAAACGATTCTGAAACAATTAACCCTAACCCTAACCCTAACCCTACGGTTAGGGTTAGGGTTAGGGTTAAACGCAAATTTAAAATGAAAAAAGCAAATAAAACGAAGAATCGTTTGTTTATGTAGTCGGCACTTAATGTATATCGGCTGAATGGACGTCAGTGATTGGTTGAAATTATCGAAATAAGACAATTTTTTACATGAAATAAATTCGAATACAAAAATATTTTTCTGTTCTATAACACAAAATAGATAAGTATACGAAGTTTGAAAGTCTTTCGGTACCAAAAACACTACGTAAAACATTAATGAAAAATGTGGCCCCCGTTTTAAAAAAGATCATATATATATATATATATATATATATATATATATATATACAATGATAATAATAAAGTGACAACAAAAGAATGAAACCTCAATATTAGGTAAATATAGCATTATTTATATATGTATATAGATAGGACAATCAGTAAGTTGTCATAATAGTGTTTGGAGTGTGGATATGTGTATACATATGAGTACGTACATGCACATATATGTTTGTGTGTGTATGCCCATATACATGTTTGTGTGAGTGTGTATGTATGTAGACATTATGAACACAGGAGGTGTTTCTTTCTTTTTTTTATAAATCTCCTTTTACAAAACCACTACATTATAGGGATGTCAAAAAACCGACACCGGCCCCTAAGTGATGGCCTTGAAAAATTCTGTTTTAGTCGAATGAATCGAATCCAGCACTTATTTTGGTCTGCTTTGCTGAACTGCTAGGTTATAGGAGCATAAACACCAACACCAGTTATCAAGCAGTGATGGGAGACAGACACACAGACACACACATATATATTCGATGGGCTTCTTTCAGTTTCCATCCACCAAAACCACTCACAAGGCTTTGGTCGGCTTGAGACTATAGCAGAAGACACTTGCTCAAGGTGGCACGCAGTGAGACTGAACCCAGAACCATGTGGTTGGGAAGCAAGCCTCTTACTACACATAATATATGACAAAGATGGTGGGATAGGCTGGAAATATAAGGTAAGTGATGACGTATGAACGGTCAAGGGGCCTTGCAAGTAAGACAGACATGTGAGCAGAAGGACAACTAGTGCGTATGACTTTTGCTTTCGGGCTTTCGCTTGGGACAGACATGGTGACCCGCGCAAGAGTTCAGGGAAATTGGCGTTAGGTTCTGGCCAGAGGTTAGGTCGGTGTATCCTAAGTGGACAGTATAAATGTTGCGAGAGGACCCATGTGACAGATGAACCAAGCTTTTTAGCCCATTTCACACACCTGCTTATACCCACTGATCCACTGACTTGTACGAGTTAAGGCAGCTGGTGTATATATATATATATACAAACATATATGCTGTGTGTAGCATCGTGTGAAAGAGGGAGGCTATTATATATTATATAAAAAAAACTTTAAGGCGCTGCTCCAGCATGGGTGCAGTCTAATGAATGAAACAAGTAAAAGAAAGAAAGGAACATGAGAAAAAAAAACCCATACATTTCGTACGTATACCTGCGGCTAAAGACACGCAGCTAGCTTTACTGATTGAGTGTGACAAGGGACGGATTGATGTCTAGCAAGATATATTTAAACGAAGTCTATGAAAAGCATTCGACAATCCAGAATCGACCCACCCTCTCTGATCGAAGTAACCAAGTCTCGAAGGTAAATTCTTCCATTTATTGTGAGATGATGGGGGGTGGATTGGTTCGCAAAAGTTTTGCTTCGTCTCGACGTTTCCATGGAACCTTTGATTTCTTTGTAGGATGCCAAGAAGATTCCGTCCAGATTCTCTGTTGTCGGCTGAATTCCTGATTGTTGTTTCTAAGTTATTTGGGGATGTAAGAGAGGTGGAGTTGCCTCCCCTTGTCCGTCTCTGGTTTGTGTTCGATAAGCCTGGGTTCATTTCTGTGTATGTTTTTGCTTTATTTTCCTTCAGCAAGGGCTTATCCGATGCCTATTCTACGATGAACTGTGTTTCGTAGTTAATAAACAAATTGCTTTGTCTTTGCCAGCCTTGTAGCGAGTTTGTTTCTTCAGCTTCACAAGTTGTTTGCCACAGTTTAAAGACACTTTCCAAGCGTTGACCATCTCAATGTTTCTTTAATTCGTTGTAGATTTCCTCATCTATGTTCTTCAATTTTTCTTCATTGCTCAGCGCTCTAAGCTTAAGCAGTTCTATTTCTGTCTTCATGTTTTCCAAGTGTTAGTTTCTCCCATAATTGTCTTTGTTGGTCCTGTTCGTTTGGAATACGTTTAATTTGGAGTTTATGAGGCAGAATTTAACCAGTGTTCATAAATTTCTGCCTTGTGCTTGTTTTTGATGATGTTCCAGAAAGTAACCTTTCTGGCTTTAAGTTTTTCATTCTATATGTGTATAATGCGGTTTTTAATTGCTAGTGGAGGGGGATGGGCTTCTATCTTGTGTATCATCTGTAGGTGGATTTTCATTTAAGCAATTATTATGTGGTAAAGAATGAAGAGTGGTGCATAATTTGGACAAATGTTGATTGAGCTGTTGCAGGGATTGTTCTTTCTCTTCTTTTCCTCTTGTGTGGAGCGAGTGAGTTCATCAGTGTTGCTAATCAAAAGTCTCAAATTCGTGTTCATCTCTCTCAGTTCCTTAAGAGTCTCTTCATTCCTTAAGAGTCTCTTCGTCTCAAGAAGATTAAGTTTGTCCAAAGACACCTGGAAAAGGTTTAGTTTTTGAAAGCATTATATTTCGGTTGCCTAGTTCCATGAGAGTTACCTTATCTGTTGGAATACATTTTTAGATTACTGGCGTGTACAATACATGCTCACACATGTATGTATGTGTATATATAGGTAAGTGGTAGGTTTGCCTCGATCCTTCAGGGGTAGTCTGAAGCATCCAAGCAACCAGGGGATGTTTAAATCCGGAGGCACTCCTGGGGATCACCTGTATGGGTACCGTCATGGGAAGAGGGCGTCCAGAGGCAGGTAATATGTTGCTTAAACCGTAGTTTATGCATTTACTTGGAGGACAATCAGTAAGTTGTCATAATAGTGTTTGGAGTGTGGATATGTGTATACATATGAGTACGTACATGCACATATATGTTTGTGTGTGTATGCCCATATACATGTTTGTGTGAGTGTGTATGTATGTAGACATTATGAACACAGGAGGTGTTTCTTTCTTTTTTTTATAAATCTCCTTTTACAAAACCACTACATTATAGGGATGTCAAAAAACCGACACCGGCCCCTAAGTGATGGCCTTGAAAAATTCTGTTTTAGTCGAATGAATCGAATCCAGCACTTATTTTGGTCTGCTTTGCTGAACTGCTAGGTTATAGGAGCATAAACACCAACACCAGTTATCAAGCAGTGATGGGAGACAGACACACAGACATGAGGAGACACACACACACACATATATATTCGATGGGCTTCTTTCAAGCCAGTCCAGGGGCACTGGCAACGATCTTGCTCGAAAATCCTACAGGAGCCAGTCAGGCGGTACTGGCAACGGCCACGCTCAAAATGGTGCATCTCATGTGCCACCCGCACAAGAACCAGTCCAGGGGCACTGGCAACGATCTTACTTGGCTTGCCGGGTCTTCTCACGCACAGCACATTTCCAAAGGTCTCGGTCCGTAGTCATCGCCTCGGTGAGGCCCAATGTTCGAAGGTCTTGCCTCACCACCTCAGCCCAGGTCTTCTTGTTCCTACCTCTTCCACGGGTTCCCTCAACTGTTAGGGTGTGGCACTTTTTCACGCAGCTATCCTCCTCCATTCTCACCACATGTCCATACCAGCGCAATCGTCTCTCTTGCACGCCACAACTGATGCTTCTAATGTTCAGCTTTTCTCTCAAGATACTTACACTCTGACGGGTATTCACATTGACATTACACATCCAGCGGAGCATACTGGCTTCATTCCTTGCGAGCTTACGTATGTCCTCAGCAGTTACAGCCCATGTTTCACTGCCATGTAGCATGGTTGTTCGTACGCATGCGTCATACAGTCTACCTTTTACTCTGAGTGAGAGTCCCTTTGTCGCCAGCAGGGGTAAGAGCTCTCTAAACTTGGCCCAGGCTATTCTTATTCTAGCAGTTACACTTTCAGCGCACCCACCCCCACTACTAACTTGGTCACCCAGATAGCGGAAGCTATCGACTACCTCTAGTTTTTCACCCTGGAATGAGATAGAAGTTGTTTCCTGTTTGTTTGCAGTCTTTATTGCACCTGAACATCTGCCACAAACAAAAACTAACTTGCTAGTTAACATGCCTTTGATGTTGCTGCACCTCTTATGTGTCCATAGCTTGCACCGGGTACATCTTATAGAGTTACTACCTACTCCTTTTCTACATACTGAGCAGGGCCATCTACCTGAAGGGGTTTGTGTTTTATCTACTTTCCTACTTATTAGGATTTTGGTTTTAGCTAGGTTGACTCTAAGGCCCTTCAATTCTAGACCTTGCTTCCACACCTGAAACTTCTCCTCTAGTTCTGATAGTGACTCCGCAATTAGGGCAAGGTCATCAGCATAGAGGAGCTCCCAGGGGCAACCTGTCTTGAACTCCTCTGTGATTGCCTGGAGGACTATGGTAAATAATAGGGGGCTGAGGACGGAACCTTGGTGGACCCCTACCTCTACCCGGAATTCATTGCTGTACTCATTTCCAACCCTCACCTTACTGGCAGCATCTCTGTACATGGCTCGCACAGCTCTCACTAACCATTCTTCTATCCCAAGTTTCCTCATTGACCACCAGATAAGGGATCGGGCGACCCTGTCAAAGGCTTTCTCCATGTCAACGAAAGCCAGGTACAGAGGTTTATCCTTAGCTAGGTATTTCTCCTGCAACTGTCTCACTAGAAATAAGGCATCAGTAGTGCTTTTACCTGGCACGAACCCAAACTGCATCTCATCTAAATTGATTCGCTCCCTAATTAGTTGGGCTATGACCCTCTCTGTAACTTTCATAACCTGATCTAACAGCTTGATGCCTCTGTAATTATTTGTATCTAAAGCGTCCCCTTTACCTTTGTAGCAGTTGACTATGGTGCTGCTACACCAGTCATTGGGTATGACTCCTTCGTGTATCACCTGGTTCGTAATACGGGTGACTAGGCTATAGCCAACACTGCCAGATATTTTGAGCATCTCTGCAGTGATTCCTGATGGGCCGGGGGCTTTCCCGGTCTTCATACTCTTAATTGCTTTATCTACCCTGGTACTATCAACTCGGATAGCTGGTCCCTCTATTGGGTCGACATACGGCAGGCTCTCTTTCTCCCATTCATTCTCTTTATTAAGCAATCTATCGTAGTGGCATCTCCAGACCTCTTTCTTTGCATCCTCATTTAATGCAAGCGTACCATCATCCATGCGAACACATTTCTCTCCTACAACATCACTATTCTCTCTCCTACACTGTCTTGCAACACGAAATACCTCGAGTCTTTGGTCCTCACGGCGCAGAACATTGGCAAATCTTTCCTTATCTGCTTCCCCTCTGGCTAAATAAACCTGTCGCCTAGCCTCCCTTCTGGCACATTGGTACAATTCCCTGCTACCACCGTTCTTCCAGTCCTTCCAAGCCTGTTTCTTTTGTCTAATAGCCCTGTCTACCTCCTTGTTCCACCACCACGTTACTCTGGGTCGGGAGGGGACCTTACACCACCCACAAATCTGGTCGGTGGCT
This sequence comes from Octopus bimaculoides, assembly GCF_046866305.1. Taxonomy (NCBI): domain Eukaryota; kingdom Metazoa; phylum Mollusca; class Cephalopoda; order Octopoda; family Octopodidae; genus Octopus; species Octopus bimaculoides. The sequence goes on along the minus strand of NW_028315317.1, from coordinate 223,159 downwards.
TTCAACAGGTTGTCCCGCAGAAATCTCCAATTGTCTTCCACGTTGTATGATGCTATATCCCCTTCTATTTCGTTAAATGCTTCAAGTAACTTGTCTCTAAGTCTCTGTCCGTTTGCAGGGTCTTTAAGCTTCCACACCCTTCTTCTCCAAGCCTGTCTAATTCTGGGCACCCATTTTGCCTTGATCCCAAAGTCGCTAACTACTAATCTATGTTGTGGGGTACATTCTTTGCCAGGGTAGGTTTTGGCATTTATAAGCCGCCCTCTTTCCCTATTTCTGGCGAGGATGTAGTCGATTTGGCTAGAGTGTCTGCCGGAGCGGTAGGTGACTAGGTGACTGGCAGGTTTCCTGAAGTTGGTATTGCAGACCATAAGATTGGTTGCATCACAGAACTCCAGCAGTCTGGTTCCCTCCTCGTTGCGGGAACCGAAGCCATAGCCTCCATGTATGCCATGGAAGCCCCCAGCACGATGTCCGACATGACCGTTGAAGTCTCCAGCCACAAAGAGAAGGTCCCTGTCACTCGTCGATGAGGTAGTTTGCAAGAGGGTGTCATAGAATTGGTCTTTCAGACCATCTGGTAGCCCCGGTTGAGGTGCATAGGCTGAGATGACAGTAGCTAATCTATGATGAAGCACTAGTCTGATCTTAAGTACTCTGTCACTTACTCTAACGACCTCGATTACCTTATCCACCCATTTCTCCGCTAGAAGTATTCCTACGCCCCCGACCCCGTCAGTGTTCCCTGCCCAGAAAATCTTGTACCTGTGTTCTTTGCCTGTGAGGAACCTTGCAGAACCTCCTCTCCATCTTACTTCCTGGATGCAGCACATATCTACGCGACTCTGTTCAAGCATCTCAACAATTTCACCAGATCTACCTTTCAGCGTGCCGACGTTGAGAGTGCCAATCCTAACAGTATGGGTGTTGGGGGTGTGGGCCTGTAGCCTGGGAAGGGGAAAAGCAGTGTCGTGTACCTGAAAAGAAAACTTGCAATTGGAAGAATTCATAAGCAAAACAGTACCTACAACCTGCAAACATTTCTCAAACTTAATGCGCTACCCAAAGGTAGGGGAGAGGATGGCCAAGGCCACTAGATGGGTTCCGGGAGACAGCCGAGGTTGACAGGATGACAGAGGAATGAACTTCCGGTGGAGGGGGTGGGATGGCGGGTTACCGCCAGCGAGTAGATAGGGCTCTTAATTGTAGATTTTAAATATTTGAGAGACAACAATGCATAAATCGTAATTTTTAAAAGAGCAATGGATTCTAGGTGAATAACGTAGCATGAATTTAGGAAGCTTAGAAAATGAATAAGTATGAATTTAAGACAACAACTGAATTCAATTGAATTTCATGGAGAGAAACAAGATAAATAATAGAGGGCAAACTAAAGCGCGAAGGTATTATGAGATGTTTGAGGCCGTAAATAAATAAAAAATCTCTATCTTATCTGCATCTTGGAGATTTCGTCGTAGTATGTCAGCGAGATAATTTAGAATGGGTTTCTCATTTATATATAGCCAGAACCTGAAGACCTTAAGGAAAAACTACGAAAGAGAGAGAGAGGATGGAGGGGTAGACAGAGGCATGGCGGGAGAAAAGATCATCATCATCATCATCATATATATATATAAAGAGAGAGAGAGAGAGAGGGGGGACCAGTCAAGCAGCACATCACGCTGTAATTCTTTGGCTGAGAAATCAACACTTAAAAGCCATAATTTTAAGGAGCGATAAGAATTTTTGAATATATATATATAGGTAAGTGGTAGGTTTGCCTCGATCCTTCAGGGGTAGTCTGAAGCATCCAAGCAACCAGGGGATGTTTAAATCCGGAGGCACTCCTGGGGATCACCTGTATGGGTACCATCATGGGAAGAGGGCGTCCAGAGGCAGGTAATATGTTGCTTAAACCGTAGTTTATGCATTTACTTGGAGGACAATCAGTAAGTTGTCATAATAGTGTTTGGAGTGTGGATATGTGTATACATATGAGTACGTACATGCACATATATGTTTGTGTGTGTATGCCCATATACATGTTTGTGTGAGTGTGTATGTATGTAGACATTATGAACACAGGAGGTGTTTCTTTCTTTTTTTTATAAATCTCCTTTTACAAAACCACTACATTATAGGGATGTCAAAAAACCGACACCAGCCCCTAAGTGATGGCCTTGAAAAATTCTGTTTTAGTCGAATGAATCGAATCCAGCACTTATTTTGGTCTGCTTTGCTGAACTGCTAGGTTATAGGAGCATAAACACCAACACCAGTTATCAAGCAGTGATGGGAGACAGACACACAGACATGAGGAGACACACACACACATATATATATTCGATGGGCTTCTTTCAGTTTCCATCCACCAAAACCACTCACAAGGCTTTGGTCGGCTTGAGACTATAGCAGAAGACACTTGCTCAAGGTGGCACGCAGTGAGACTGAACCCAGAACCATGTGGTTGGGAAGCAAGCCTCTTACTACACATAATATATGACAAAGATGGTGGGATAGGCTGGAAGTATAAGGTAAGTGATGACGTATGAACGATCAAGGGGTCTTGCAAGTAAGACAGACATGTGAGCAGAAGGACAACTAGTGCGTATGACTTTTGCTTTCGGGCTTTCGCTTGGGACAGACATGGTGACCCCGCAAGAGTTCAGGGAAATTGGCGTTAGGTTCTGGCCAGAGGTTAGGTCGGTGTATCCTAAGTGGACAGTATAAATGTTGCGAGAGGACCCATGTGACAGATGAACCAAGCTTTTTAGCCCATTTCACACACCTGCTGTAAAGCGGTTGGCATTTGGAAGGGCATCCAGCTGTAGAAACCTTGCCAAATCAATTTGAGCATGGTGCAGCCTCTTAGCTTGCCAGTCCTCAGTCAAACCGTCCATGGGAAGCAGAATTAAATGATGATGCTTTATTCACAATTTTATAGACTTCTCTCTCATGCTTCCCCTCTTTTTCTTCACTTTTCCCTTCAACCAATCACATGAAGAAGGCATTACAGTCAGATGAAATAACTAAGGAATAAGACTGAGTTAAAAAGAATTCCACGTTTCACTAGCAGCCTCCCTGACTTCAGCCAATCACATGACAGCCTCACGAATGGGCTGAGTAACGGAGGAAGAAGCAGAATTATTATAAGATTGAATTTTCGTTACCAACCCGGCTGAAACTGGCTCTGGCTCCAACTACAAATGTTGTGTTGTTTTTAGAAGTTCTCAATTAAAATCTCCCACCATACCTTAGTCACGTTCTGTTCCTAAAACTGGCTGAATGATAACTGAGTTATTCAACACAGAGCATCTCGAAATAAATGCACCACTGGGAATGATGTATATTGGCTAATACTGGGTTGGGTACACAAGAAAGTTTTAATATAGAGTTGCACATATTAGTGGATGATCAGTTTGTAATTCTGGATCATTTCCTTGTATCCAGAATAATGTGGCTCCTGGCCTTGCCCGGTTCCATGGTGGTAATGTAAAAAGCATCCTGAACACTATTTATTTATTTACTTATATATTTATTCATTTATTTATTTATGTATTTATTAATTTATATATATATATTTTTTATTTATTTATTTATATATATATATATATATATATATATATATATATATATATATATATATATATATATTTATTTATATGGTGTGGCTCCTGGCCTTGCCCAGTTGCTCCCAAGATGTCCAGCCGATGCCAGCAGACAAAATGGATGGTAAATGAGGATAGAATTTATCTATTTTGTATTGTTATTTTGTCTTTTTCGGGATTTGTGGTTTTATTGTCTAATCTTTTTTTCTTTTTTTTTTTTTTTTCTTTGTCTTTGCAGCTTTTCCACATAGATGTTGGTATATATAACATTATACATTACATAAATGTGTATGTGCGTGTGTGTGTACAACATGTCCATATACGCATGCATATATACACAGACTGAGAGAAGAAGAAGAGGAGAAGGGGAGTTAGCTGCCTGCTTATATTTGTACTGATGATGTTATTGAAATTACAATAATTATTATTCTTATTAATCTCCCTTCCAACATTCTTGCCTCCTGTTTTCATTTCTTCCTTATTCCTCCTCTTCCTCCCCATCATACCACAACCTCTGACCCCTTGCTGCTTCTCCTTAACCATTTATAGACACGCTCGTGCACATAGACGTCATCTGCCAAATTTCTTTTCTGCTGTGGTGGCGGCAGTGCTGGTGTTGTCCTTTTCTCTCACTATCAGCTTGGTGTAATAATATTTTTCCTTCATAAATGGTAGCTGACCGCACCATACAGTAAGGTTTTAGCAAAGTTGTATTGGAATAATGGGGCTGGGGAGCGGGACATCTTTAAAAATGTGTGTGTGCATGCGTCTTTCTGTAAAAATATATACAAGTTGAGGGGGGGGGCCAAAGGTCATGTGCCAAGATTAAGACTCTAATATCTCTATTGCACATTTCAAAAACAACCCATTTATATTTAATTAGAAAGCAAAACAAATTAGCAAATGTCTGTAGCTTTTATTCTTCGTTGCATTGTTGTGTGAGGAATATCAACTCCCTGTGACAATGTGTGCACGAATTTCTTTGGACTTTTTTTCTTTTTAAAGCCTCTTTCTGACAGAGACATCTCGGTGGTGAGGGGTCCACTTTGCTATGTGTTGGGCACACCGTATTGCATGAACTTCTTGGACAAATTGACTGGCCGTTGTATGTGATGTTGCTTTTTCTCACGATGCTTTTGGTTGGAGATGTCCACAACTGTTCTGTTCTGTTTTGTTGCACCATCGCAACCAGACTGAAAAACAAGTCCAATGTGCTCCGGAATTGTCAAAGACGTGTTTCAGTTTTTCTAAAATGGAGTGAAATAAAATAATAATAGTAATAATAATAATAATAATGATTTCTTGTTACTCTTATCAAACTCATTGGGCCCCAGGTTAAGCTAAACTCTCCTTATTCTCCCCACCAAAGTGAGGGAGTTTGTGTGTGCTCAATGTTTTCCCATTAGATAGTCTGGTAGGTCTGTTGTCCCTTCATTTAGTTCCTTAGCCATCATAACTGCCCCCGTTTCTCTCTCTCTCTCTCTCTCTGCCTCTTCAGTATGTATGTGTTGGGGGAGTCTGTAATGTCGTCATGGTTACTGTTTTTTTTTTTTCGTTTGTTTTTTCACCACCACAGCTTTACTATTAACAATATTTCAGTCGCATTTTTAAATCTGATAATTTCAGGGCAGGAAACTCATGATTGTCACCTCATCCCTCCCTCCCTCCTTATTTCTAATATCTTTCTAAATTCTGTTGCTACAACTACGACCACCACCACCCACAAGTACTGCTACTACTACTACTACTGTCATGTCTCTGAATCGGCAGAGCGTCAGACAAAAGGTGCTTTATGGGTAGGTAAGTCTGTTTCCCTTGCTAGCTTTGAATCTGTCAAAATACAGGATGGGCCCAAAGTCACACACTGAGACCCCCCTCTCCTCCATATTTCAAAAACAGCACTTTATGGTTAATTACAACACAAAACTAATTAGGAAATGTCAACATCCTGATTACAAGGGTTCGAAACATTCACCATTTGCAGATTTTTTTATTGTTTGTTGTACAAGGAACAGAATTTCCTGCAGAGATCTTTGCACAGGTAGGGGAGGGGGCAACCATTGGTATTTGTCCTGCACACTGCATGTTGCATGGACTCTTTGCACTAATCAGGCACAGGCTGTGTGGTAAAGAAGCTTGCTTTCCAACCACATGGTTCCTGGTTCAGTCCCACTGTGTGGCACTTTAAATAAGTGTCCACTAAGCCTCGGGCCAACCAAAGCCTTGCGAGTGGATTTGGTTGACAGAAACTGAAAGAAGCCCGTCGTGTGTATATATATATATATATATATATATATATGTGTGTATGTACATGTGAGTGTATCTGTCTGTCCCTGCCACCATTGTTTGATAGCCGATGGTGTGTTTACGTCCCCCGTAACTTAGCAGTTTGGCAAAAGAGATAGAATAAGTACTAGGCTTAGAAAAAATAATTCCTAGAGTCAATTTGTTCGACTGAGAGGCAGTGCTCCAGCATGGCTGCAGTCATGTGACTGAAACAAATAAAACAATAATCGACCAACAGTGTTTCAATGTTACACAAAATAATAATGATGATTAATAGTAGTATAAGATGTTATATTTTCGTGTGTGACTTTTGGCCCACCCTGTACCCAGAAATATGACCACCACCACAAAAAATAATAATTTTTTTTGCTATTGAAGTATCGAACGGGGTAGACAACTCTAGATATGTTTTGCTCTTATTTGACCTCCGTGAATTACAGCTTGTTTTTGCCAGATGGTAAGATGCATCTGTATACACACACATGTACATACATGCTGCTGCATACAGATAGAGAGATTTGAGTGCACACGGAATTACATTGTGTGTGCATGGTGCGAGATATATAAATTCTGTGCACAGATACTGGATTGCACATGTATATCTCTAGTCTTTAAACATATTTAAAGCTGTGGTCATGCTGGGGCACCACCGTTGCCTGTGCTACACTATTATTTGGAACCTCCTCTGATAGGTGGCATTTGGTCAATGAGAGAGTCTGATCACTGCTGCTCTCACCTGCCGTGAAGTAGTCTCATCTGGAACCCTTGGCAGGAAGAGACCCCGTTTTGTGTGTATATATATAAATCTTGTGTGATCTTAGTTATTGTCTGGTTGCTTGAGGAGGTCAATAACACTGAAACCTATCCAAGGTTGTCCCCCCACTATTGCAATTTATTTTAATTTCTAAACCTTTTTTCTCATTTAATTTACCTTTGTTGGGTTCGTTCTCTTCAAATGAACCTTCATACTTAATTACTTCTTTTCTCGTTATGGATGTAACTTTTAATTGAAATCTCTTGTTTCTCTGTAATAAAAGTCAGTGGTAGTTTTAACTCTGGGGCAGTGTTCCAACCATGGCCATCTCGTCTTAGAGGGGAATATCTAGCATTTTAATGTATTGTTTCTTTATTCAAAGCAATTAGAACGGAAGGGTTGATTGGTCACTATATCTAGCGAGGGAGAGGTTAGTAGTTGTGGTGGGAGTAGTGTGAAGCACAGCAGAAGCTGTTGTAACCATTAACAACTTGGATCATTACCATAGTAACTGGTTGTGGTGGTAGTAACAGCAGTTTGGGTTAGTGGATGTCTAAGTGCACCTTCTTAGTAAGTGGTTGATGGAAGGTGACAGCAGAAGCAACTAGTGGTCAAGGGTCCTTTTTCTTCTTCCTCCCATCCACTCCATGCCAATCACTCCCCCCTTCTACCTTCATCATTTCAATTTCAACTCTATTTTGAGAGGAAAAAAAAAAAAAAAGTATTGACCCTCCCACTTAGTGTTTGTCTTTTTTATTTGACTGGTGGGTCCACCTGCTGTGTGGTCCTGATCCCTTTCGTCTTTGGACAAAAGGATTCTAGCTGTAGTGAATTATTTTGACTGTGGCCATGTTGGAGCAAATCAACCCTGGGACTTCTGATTCAATTGGTCTCTTGTTAAACTGCTAAGTTATGGGGGACGTAAACACACCAACATTGGTTGTCAAGCGATGGGAAAGTGTCTTCTACTTATAGCCTCAGGCCAATCAAGGCCTGGAGGAAGCCTGTCGTATCTATGTGTATGTTTGTCTCTCCACCATCGCTTGGCAACCAATGTTGGTATGTTTAGCAAAAAGAGACGGTACTAGACTTACAAAGTGTATGTCCTGGGGTCGAATTGGTTTGACTGAGCATGGCTGCAGTCAATTGACTGAAAACAAATAAAAGAATGTCTACATAGTCTTTTTTATCATCGAAAATATGTTTTTCTCGAATAAAAAAAATCATTTAAAGATGTTTTTTGTTGAATAAATAAAATAAAAACCACAAAAATTATGCAAAGAAGAAGAATCGACTGCAACAGGAAGAAGAAAACACGTCTTAATCCAGAAAATCCCACGGTGGGACGCGCGGAAGGTAATAATGTCAAATCGATAATGTTTATAGTATAACCAATAGGTGAGGAGTAGCTTAAAAAAAAAAAAAAAAAAAAAAAAAAAAAACGACGCCATTATAAGGCCCCCCCCCCTTTAAAAATTTTTCCGGGTTTTGACACTTTAGCGACATCAAATCTCGAAAATTTTCTGGAGAAAATCTGGGGAATCGATGTCGCTAAAGTGTCAAAACTTAGAAAATTTTGACACTTTAGCGACGTCGATTCCCCAGATTTTCTCCAGAAAATTTTCGAGATTTGATGTCGCTAAAGTGTCAAAACCCGGAAAAATTTTTAAGGGGGGGCCTATAAAATGGCGTTTTTTTTTTTTGTTTTTTAAACTTACTCTTCCCGTATTTTTCGATTTTCTGGTTATCGGAAAGACACCGGGTTTCCTACACATTTTTTATTATTTTTACTTTTATTTCCAGGTAATTAAATAATATTTTTAATTACGATAATTAAATAAATATTACATTTTGGAAATGGTTCGCTTCGGAACAATTGGATCTTGTCGCGTTGGTTTCAAGGGAGGTAACTCTCTGCATTTTCCATTCTGTTTGGTGGTCAAGAGATAAATAAAATAAAACTATATCTACGTTGTGATTTCGAATCCTGGCTTTGTCAGCTTTATTTTTCATGTTTCTACAACATTTAAGTATGATAATTTAGTGTCTACAATGTCTAGTAATGTATGTGTATATATTATGAATCAAGTAGTAATGTGTGTATATTATGAACCTAGTGATCTATGTATGTGTATATATTATGAATCGAGTAATGTGTGTGTATATATTATGAATCAAGTAATGTATGTATGTGTATATATTATGAATCGAGTAATGTATGTATGTGTATATATTATGAATCGAGTAATGTGTGTGTATATGTTATGAATGTATGTGTATATATTATGAATCTAGTAATGTATGTGCTTGTGTGTATATATTATGAATCGAGTAATGTATGTGTATATATTATGAATCGAATAATGTGTGTGTATATATTATGAATCAAGTAATGTGTGTGTGTGTGTATATATTATGAATCGAGTAATGTATGTATGTGTGTATATTATGAACCTAGTAATGTGTGTGTATATTATGAACCTAGTAATGTATGTGTATATATTATGAATTGAGTAATGTATGTGCTTGTGTGTATATATTATGAATCTAGTAATGTGTGTGTGTGTGTGTAAATATTATGAATCGAGTAATGTATATGCTTGTGTGTATATATTATGAATCTAGTAGTGTATGTGTATTATGAATGGAGTAATGTATGTATGTATATATATTATGAATCGAGTAATGTATGTATGTGTATATATTATGAATCGAGTAATATATGTACTTGTGTGTACATATTATGAATGTAGTAATGTGTGTGTGTATATATTATGAATCGAGTAATGTATATATTATGAATCTAGTAATGTGTGTGTATATATTATGAATGGAGTAATGTATGTATGTGTATATATTATGAATCTAGTAGTGTGTGTGTGTATATATTATGAATCGAGTAATGTGTGTGTGTATATATTATGAATCGAGCAATGTATGTACTTGTGTGTATATATTATGAATGTAGTAATGTGTGTGTGTATATATTATGAATCGAGTAATGTATATATTATGAATCTAGTAATGTGTGTGTATATATTATGAATCGAGTAATGTATGTATGTGTATATATTATGAATCTAGTAGTGTGTGTGTGTATATATTATGAATCGAGTAATGTGTGTGTATATATTATGAATCGAGTAATGTGTGTGTATATGTTATGAATGGAGTAATGGATGTATGTGTATATATTATGAATCTAGTAATGTGTGTGTGTGTATATATTATGAATCTAGTAAGGTGTGTGTGTATTATGAATGGAGTAATGTATGTATGTGTATATATTATGAATCGAGTAATGTATGTGCTTGTATGTATATATTATGAATCGAGTAATGTGTGTGTGTGTGTGTATATATATTATGAATCTAGTAATGTGTGTGTGTGTGTATATATATTATGAATCGAGTAATGTATGTATGTGTATATATTATGAATCTAGTAATGTGTGTGTATATATTATGAATCGAGTAATGTGTGTGTATATATTATGAATCGAGTAATGTGTGTGTACATATTATGAATCGAGTAATGTATGTATGTGTATATATTATCAATCTAGTAAGGTGTGTGTACATATTATGAATCGAGTAACGTGTGTGCATATATTATGAATCGAGTTATGTATGTATATATTATGAATCTAGTAATGTATGTGCTTGTGTGTATATATTATGAATCTAGTAATGTATGTGTATATATTTGTCAGCTTTATTTTTCAAGGTCAATAAAACAGTATGAAGCGAAAGTGACATATCGATTACAATTCAATCAACAGAAAATTAGCATGCAAGTGGCTCAGTACTCCGCAGACACGTCTTCTTCACGTAATTTACAAAGAAATACAATGTGACAAGGCCGGTCCCTTTGAATTACAGGTGTAAGTGATTTTTGCCAGGTAAGTGGACTGGGGCACGGTGAAATTAATGTTTAAGTGGCTGTGTATTCCACAGACGTGTTCCCTGTGAACGGTTTTCGTCGAACGAATCAAACTTAATAAATTATCGAAAAGAAAATAAAATGTCTGGTCCTGGGGTTGTAAACAAGTGATGGCGGATACAAATACTGACTGAAACCGGTCAAAGAAATAAGACAGAGAAAGAAATAAAGACCGTAAGGAGTGGATTTGGTAGGCGGAAACTGAAAGAAGCCCGTTGTATATATGTTTGTGTGTCTGTTTGTCCCCACCTCCCAACATCGCTTGACAACCGATGCTGGTGTGTTTACGTCAACGTAAATTAGCGGTTTCGGCAAAAGAGACCGATAGAATAAGTACCAGGCTTACAAAGAGTAAGTCCTGCGGTCGATTTGACCGACTATAAAGGCGGTGCTCCAGCTTGGACGCAGTCAAAAGGACTGAAACAAGGAAAAGAGTAATTTTAACGAGTTCCTACCGCCATCTTCACCGCCATTGCTATGACAAACCAACAACAAACACCAGCGCCATCTATCTGTAACGTCTCTATTTTACTCTGGCTTCTCCGAGTTACTTCCCTTTGTTTCTCTGCGATCAGAATCTTTATTTCGCTGGACGAATGTGTTTTAGCTTCTAAGATCCTTCTGGGACCGATTATTAATTAAAAGACGAACATTGAGGGGTCAATGTAATTAACTACCCCCGCCCGTGCGTATAATTGAAAGGATTACGGACTTTATTATTATTTTTAAAGGCAGAATCGTAAAGATTCGTTAGCACGCCGGACAAAGTGCTTAACGGTGTTCAGTCCGTCTTTACGTTCTGAGTTCAAATTCCGCCGATGTAGGTGTGTTTGTGTGTCTGTGTTTGTCCTCCCACCATCGCTTGACAATCGATGGTGGTGTGTTTACGTCCCCCTAACTTAGTGGTTTCGGCAAAAGAGAATAAGTATTAGGCTTACAAAGAATAAGTCCTGGGGTCGGTTTACTCGACTATAAAGGCGGTGCTCCAGCATGGCCGCAGTCAAATGAGTGAAACAAGCAAAGGGAGCTGGCTGAGTCGTTAGCACGTGTGGGCGAAATGTTTGGCAGCCTTTCGTTTGTCTTTATGATTCGAGTTCAATTTCCAGAGGCCTCTCGTTCTTTCGGGGGTCGATAAAATAGGTGCCAGTTGACCACTGGAGTCCATGTAACCAACTAGTCCAACATTTTAGGCGTTCTACCCCCACAAGCCACATTCCTAGCGCTCCCCACCCCCATCTAACCATTACAAACATGCATACAATTCGTATAAATTAATTAAAGAAACTGTCCCTGTCAGATGACCGCACAGACCTATTATGGGGCCAACTGACCCCATAATGGTTTCTGTCAAATGATGTAAGATTAAAAGAAAAAATTCCTGAGGTTGATTCATTTGGTTGTAGAATTCTTCAAGGTGGTACTCCAGCATGGCCACGGGCTCGTGCCTAAAACAAGTGAAAGATAAAAGAAATACAGATTTCTAAGTGTCCGGAGATGCCTGTTCGTGGAATTGCAGTCTTACTTTCGGCTAATTACTCTTAATTGATTTAATTAAAATATATGTTCAGTAATTTCCTTAATTAGGATTTAAACAAACATTAAATAATTTAATGAGTAACAATATTATTATTATAGGTTGTGTGTGAGTAAAAGATGGGATGGTCACAACTGGAACGTCTGACTGGATCAGGAGTGACCTGGGGCTAAAGAACGACTACAGCCACTAATACTAACTGCTATGCTGTACATTAGATAATGTAGTTCTAGATACACTATGCCTGAATATAAGGTGGGGTGGTCACGACTGGAACATGTTTAATCGTAGGTCTGCCTGGATCAGGACTGACCTGGGGTGAAATAACAATAATTAATTAAAGAATACAATTAATTAATGAAATGAATCTTTCTGTTTCATCACTGTGTACTTTAAATTAATTAAAATGTTTCCGTTAATTATAATTACAGTAATCTTCACCATTTGGCCTCAGTTCAGTGACCTGGCAACATTTCTAGCACCCTGGACAAAATGCTTGGCTGCAGCCATGCTGGAGCACCACATTCAAAGGTTGAACCATTCAAGTCAAACCTGGCAGTGTTTTATTTTTAAAGTTCAGTTCTTATTCTATCAGTTTTCTTCTGCCAAACCACTAAGTGATGGGGCCATAAACACACCAACACCGGCTGTGAAGTGGTGGCGGAGGACAAACACAGATGCAAAGAGAATCTGGAACTCGACTGAGGAAAGAAAACTCCGAATGACCCATCCTTGATTTCTTTGTATCATCTCTCTGGATGTTTTGCGTTCTTGTCCCTTTTTTGTATTTTACATATATATATATAATAATACAAAGGATATATATGCATGTATACACACATATATGTACATACTCACATTTACATGTGTATAGAGATGCATATCAGGGTACAGGACGTTAGAACAATGAACTACAGACAACGGAACGAACACATAAGAAAACAGAAAGCCACTTGGAATTATTCCTTCGTCAGCTGCCTCTATTCTGGTTTCACCAGTCCTCAGTCAAATCGTCCAACCCATGCTAGCATGGAAAGCGGACGTTAAACGACGATGATGATGATTCACAAAAAGTATGGGGGTTTAGTTTACAGGTGATTTAAATGATTAGGTGCACTAGATAAGTACTGTAACGGATTACTAGGGCTCCAGGGGTTATAGCCGGGACGGTATTTATGGACTCATTGCAGATTTCCAATGCATCGGATACATAACTTTTAAACCGGACACTAAACATTAAGGCAAGGCAAACATTTCAAGACATATACAATATGCACCACTGTGTGTTTGTATGTGAGTGTACATATCTACTTCTGTCTGTGTGTACATGCATATGTATTTGTGTCTATTTGTGTGTGCATGTGTCTGTGTGTATCTCTTTGTGTACAATAATCCCACACCGTGTCATGGTTCACCTATCATGCCCTCAGTACGTCGTGGATTTTTCTGGCTATTCTATGTAAATTTATATCACAGACTTCTCAGCAGATTGCAGATTTCTGTGGCCAATAGGGATTTCACTTTTTTTTTAGATTACAATTATTTCTGTCGTAAAATAGGTATTTTCACACCTAGAAATTAATGTATTAACAATTAAAAATACAGTGCAGGGGTCGATATAATCAATTAGTCCCCTCTCCCAAAACATCAGGCCTTGTGCCTATAGTAGAAAGAATTATTATTATTATTGTTGTTATTATTTTGTTGTTCACAGGAAGAACCTCTCAGCCATGAGCTCAGACCAGGCCCCGTACTTGTGCGCACGATGAATTATCTGCTCTCTGAGATTGCCAACATGGGCCAAGATGGACTGTGGGCAGAATGGTTTAATTTCCCTATGGGACCGCAGCAGAGGAATCAGAAAAGTCAGTCAATATTCATTATTTTTTATATATATATATACATATTTTGTCAACATCATCATTGTTTAACATCCGCCTTCCATGCTGGTACGGGTTGGATGGTTTCACAGGGGTTGGCTAGGCAGAAGGCTGAATTATGTTTTGATGTCTGCTTTTGGCATGGTTTTACAACTGGATGCTCTTCCTAATACCAACCACCTTAGGTGCTACACAGGACCATATGGTTGGCTAGCAAGCTTCTTACCACACAGCCATATCTGCACCTATATATATATTATTATGATTGACCGTTGACTGAACACTATTCAATTTTTTTTCTCCGTGTTTTTCTCCTTGTCTCCGTATTCTTTCTGTTGAAGAGCGTAGCTCGAAACGTCAAAGACTTTCCGTATTCCCGAGCGTCATACTAATATATCCTTTTGTTATTTACACCACCTGTCCTCGTCTGTTGTTATTATTTGTATATTCTCCCACCTATATATATATATATATATATATATATATATATATACATACACACACACACACAGATATGACAGGATTCTTTCAGTTTCTGTCTACCAAATCCACTCAGAAGGCTTTGGTCAACCTGTGGCTATAGTAGGCGCTTGCCTAAGGTGCCATGCAGTGGGACAATTTTATTTTTTGGACTAAAACCTTCCAGTTCAGTGCCCCAGCATGGCCACAGTCCAATGATTGAAACAAGTAACAAAATAAAAAGGTAATTCGTTCAATTTCAACTCCGTCACTGTTGTTCATCTTGTTTCATCTCTTGTTATCTCTTTTATCAGGACATAACACAACAGATGATGTGCAACGGAGATGCTGTGGCCCTCATCGAGAAGTGCATCCGTTTCCATGTGTTTGCATTGGAGCGACTGTGCGAGGAGGACATCTCTGTGTTTTCTCCGAAGATTAACAATGGAAACCTCACCAAATGCCTGCAGAGCCTTAAATACCTCTATACTGACCTCGACAAGAAGAAAAAGATACGCTTCGACACAGAGGCAGAGTTCCGTTCCTACAGGGTGATATCCTCAGGTAAGTTGGGTTTAAACAAGTTAAAGCAGAATGAACCATTGATACAATAATGATGAGGTATGATAAGGATGAAACATGTCCATTGTTATCACTGAATAATTTTATCTTTTTTTGTTGAATCATGTTCTTGTGGTTGTTGTTGTTATATAGTGGGCAGAAAAAGTGTTTCCAAGTGTTGTATAATGAAACTGTAGATGCCTCCTGATAGAAAGTGGTTGAAGCTAGCCATTATAAATTGACCAGTGGCCGGTCGTCGAGAAGGGATCGAGAGTCAGCAGTTCTAGTCAATGTCTTGTGGAGCTATCAGCGATAGTACGACAGAAGTTAGTGTATTGCTCTTCTGGTACGAAGAGATACAATGGTATTGCATGACTGGTAACTGTCGTGGCTACTTGCGTAAAAGAGCAACTACAGTACAATGGCAGTCACACATCCCACCAGTTTACAAAGATACACTGAAATGCTTCCAGATCAATCCTGACATGTGGCAAACGCAGGCACAGGATTTCCCTGCCTGGCTTAGCTGCACTGACAGAGGTGCCACCTCTTACAAACAGAATCGGATCGAAAAAGCACAGAGAAAATGTGAGCTGTGCAAGTCGAGAGCCAACTGCTTGTCTTCATTCTTTGCAGACCCCAAGTGCTTGACCTGTGGTTGTACGTTCCGGGCACACAGCCTGGTCGTCCACTGCAAGCCATGCTTTGACCCATCTTCTCCCATGTCACGTCCTTGGTCATCATTGACAACAAAGGATGGACATTATTATTATTATTATTAGGGGTTATAATTGTTGTTTAGCCCCAAGTTGGTCCTGATCCAGGCAGACCTATGATCAAAGACGTTCCAGCTGTGACCATCCCGTCTTCGATTCAGGCATAGTGTATCTAGGACTACATTATCCAGCATGGCTGCAATCAAATCACTGTAACAAGTAATAGAGTAGAGACACACACACACACACATTTATGCATTTTTATACGTTTAACTCATTTCTGTTTCTTTCTGCCTTTTCCAGAGAAGTCCAAACTCTTTGACCGGAAGTAAGGACTTCCCCAGAAATCCACTTTGCTCTTCAGGTATACTCGGCCCTCAACAGTAACAATTATTACATCAAGTTTTTCAAACTGGCCCTGCATCATCCATCGCTATTTCATGCAGGTTCACAGTAAAGCGTTGAGGATCCTCCGCAAGGCTCTCACCTTTGGAATGAAACCCGTTGCCGTGAGTGAACAACAATTGTTGCCTTTATTTGTTTGTTTATTTCCTTCTTGTGGTTGGCTGACCATTCAGCACCACCGCTTCTACTACCACCACCACCACCACACCACCTCCTGCACTACCACCACCATCACCACTACAACTTGGCCCCTTACCTTGAGTGCACCCTTATGACCATAGCAATACACCTCCACCACCACCCCCACTACCATGTTCTCTCTCTTTCTCTCTTACAGTACCCCCTCAGTGAACTGGTACGTACCCTATGTTTTGAGTTCACCAGTGAGGCTGGAAGCTTCTGCAGGCATTACGGTTTCACAGTCGAAGGTTTGGACGTCCTCCTTGACCGCTCGTCATTTATTGAGCCTGAGGTTGCTCCGTGTCTGGTCCGAGCAGTGAACTTCATAGAATCCAAATGTACCCGACCAATTGGTGAGGTGAGTATGAATGGGCTTTGCTTCAGGGCAGGTTTAAGGTGGGGCTTGGGTTCAGGATGGAGTTTGGATTTAGGGTAGGGCTTGGGTTTAGGGTGTGGCTTTGGTTCAGGGCAAGGCTTGAGTTCAGAACAGAAAGGTGGGTATGAAAGAAGGGGAAGGTGTATATATATATACATACATACATACAATGTGGGTAATGAAACGTTCCTGGCTTTAAGAGAATTATGAGATGCCTTGTTTGAGGGTCACCTTTCTAAGTCCTTTTACAGGGCTTACAAAAACTGAAGGACCCCTGCAATAAGTGTGTGAATCTGAGAGGGAAATATGTTGAATCGAATCATCTTTCTGTGTTTTCGTTTACTCAAAGCCAGGAACTTTTCAGGATCTCCTTGCATATGCATGTGTGTGTGTATATAAATCTACATACATTTATAACGTGGATATTTTGAAGCATGACCTTGTATGACCTATCTTTGTGTCTCTCTCTTTACAGGTGATCAATGGAGGTCCTTTACAGCCTGTCAAACTCCCAAACCCCATAAACAGCTTTGACGAAGATGGCAACCCGAAGCAGGAAGCGCTGAGCAAGGAAGGTAATGTCTGTGGCTTTGGGTTTCCTTACATCATGTGACAACACATGGTGCTAGTTGTCTTGGCTCACTGTCACACTTCTTCCTAGTCTCTTGAGATATATATATATATATAGCAATTAGAAAATGGAGGAGAATATGTGGTACCCATCAACTTGCAGACAGTGTATTCCGTTGAGTTAACTTATTTTGTAACTAAAATGACAAAAACGACAACATACAAATGCTTATGACATACCATGTTGTATGATAGATACTATCGCTTAGTGGGTTGAATCCTCAACCCCTAACTCTCTTGCATTATATATATATATATATATATATATATATATATATATATATATATATATATGTACATATATATATATATATGTATGTATGTATGTTTTTATGTATATATATATGTATATCTGTCTATGTATATCTTGACAGATGCTCACCAACTGAATCTGTTCCCTTCACCACATCCAACATCTTGTCATTCCAGTATTGCAGGCCCAGAAGGACTCTGTCACCATGGAAGCAGAACCATCCGAGGGTCCAGACACAACCCAACAGCCTCCGCCTGAAATGACGAAGCCAGCTGCTCCCTGCAACATGCAGCTGGCTGTTGCCTCAGAGGAGCCCTTATGGCAGGGATCCGATCTTGTGGCTTCCAATGCTGAAGTATCTTTTGACCCTGCACTGGTCACTGGGCAACAGCAACTACGAGAACAACACCAACAGAAGGCATCTAAATCAACAGCACTGTTACTGGTATGTAGAATCATATTTATGTGTGTGTGTGTGTGTGTGTGTTTGCAGAATTGTCAGTATGCTGGGCAAAAGTGCTTGGCAGCATTTCATCCATTTTGACATTCTGAGTTAAAGATCCACGGTGACCCTT
>NW_028315313.1:260000-261000 GCF_046866305.1 Octopus bimaculoides | reverse complement strand
GATTTGTATTAGAAAGAGGAAATTAGATTTTATTGGGTACAAAATAGTTACTTCTGTAGTTTTATGTATATTATTCGTTATTAGGAAATTTTTGGAGTGAAAAAATGACGCAATGACATAACAAATTATATTTCGAATATTAATTGCGATTGTTTAATCCAAGAAATTTTGAAGTGAGTAAATGTATGAATTTTAGGTTAGGGTTAGGGTTAGGGTTAGGGTTAGGCTTAGGCTTAGGGTTAGGCTTAGGGTTAGGCTTAGGGTTAGGCTTAGGCTTAGGCTTAGGGTTAGGGTTAGGGTTACGGTTACGGTTAGGTTTAGCGTTAGGGTTATGCTTAGGGTTAGGGTTAGGGCTAGGTTTAGGGTTAGGGTTAAGGTTAGCGTTAGGGTTAGGGTTAGGGTTAGGGTTAGGGTTAGTGTTAGCGTTAGGGTTATGGTTAGGGTTAGGGTTAGGGTTAGGGCTACGGTTAGGGTTAGGGTTAGGGTTAGGGTTAGCGTTAGGGTTAGGGTTAGGGTTAGGGTTAGGTTTAGGTTTAGGCTTAGGCTTATGCTTAGGGTTAGGGTTAGGGTTAGGGTTAGGGTTAGAGTTAGGGATAGCTTTAGGGTTCGGTTTAGGGTTAGGGTTAGCCTTAGGGTTAGGGTTAGGGTTAGGGTTAGGGTTAGCGTTAGGGTTAGGGTTAGGTTAGGTTTAGGGTTAGGGTTATGCTTAGGGTTAGGGTTAAGGTTAGGGCTAGTGTTAGGGTTAGGGTTAGGGTTAGCGTTAGGGTTAGGGTTAGGGTTAGGGTTAGGGTTAGGGTTAGGGTTAGCGTTTGGGTTGGGGTTACGTTTAGGGTTGGGGTTAGGTTTAGCGTTAGGGTTATGCTTAGGGTTAGGTTTAGGGTTGGGGTTACGTTTAGGGTTGGGGTTAGGTTTAGCGTTAGGGTTATGCTTAGGGTTAGGGTTAGGGTTAGGGTTAGCGTTAGCGTTAGCGTTAGGGTTAGGGTTAGGGTTAGGGTTAGGG
>NW_028315313.1:222500-225000 GCF_046866305.1 Octopus bimaculoides | reverse complement strand
TAGGGTTAGGGCTAGGGCTAGGGCTAGGGCTAGGGTTAGGGTTAGGGTTAGGGTTAGGGTTAGGGTTAGCGTTAGGGTTAGGGTTAGGGTTAGGGTTAGGTTTAGGTTTAGGCTTAGGCTTATGCTTAGGGTTAGGGTTAGGGTTAGGGTTAGGGTTAGAGTTAGGGATAGCTTAAGGGTTCGGTTTAGGGTTAGGGTTAGGTTTAGGTTTAGGTTTAGGTTTAGGTTTAGGTTTAGGTTTAGGTTTAGGTCTAGGTTTAGGATTAGGGTTAGGGTTAGGGTTAGGTTTAGGTTTAGGGTTAGGTTTAGGTTTAGGTTTAGGTTTAGGTTTAGGGTTAGGGTTAGGGTTAGGGTTAGCGTTAGGGTTAGGGTTAGGGTTAGGGTTAGGGTTAGGGTTAGGGTTAGGTTTAGGGTTAGGGTTAGGATTAGGTTTAGGGTTAGGGTTAGGGCTAGGGTTAGGTTTAGGGTTAGGGTTAGGGTTAGGGTTAGGGTTAGGGTTAGGTTTAGGGTTAGGGTTATTGTTAGTGTTAGGTTTAGGTTTAGGTTTAAGTTTAGGTTTAGGTTTAGGGTTAGGTTTAGGTTTAGGGTTAGGGTTAGGTTTAGGTTTAGGTTTAGGGTTAGGGTTAGGGTTAGGTTTAGGGTTAGGGTTAGGGTTAGGGTTAGGTTTAGGGTTAGAGTTAGGGTTAGGGTTAGGGTTAGGTTTAGGTTTAGGGTTAGGGTTAGGGCTAGGGTTAGGCTTAGGTTTACGTTTACGTTTAGGGTTAGGGTTAGGGTTAGGGTTAGGGTTAGGGATAGCTTTAGGGTTCGGTTTAGGGT
The DNA here is from genome assembly GCF_046866305.1 of Octopus bimaculoides. Taxonomy (NCBI): domain Eukaryota; kingdom Metazoa; phylum Mollusca; class Cephalopoda; order Octopoda; family Octopodidae; genus Octopus; species Octopus bimaculoides. The sequence continues at coordinate 224,184 of NW_028315313.1, read as the reverse complement.
TAGGGTTAGGGTTAGGTTTAGGTTTAGGTTTAGGTTTAGGTTTAGGTTTAGGTCTAGGTTTAGGGTTAGGTATAGGTTTAGGTTTAGGTTTAGGTTTAGGTTTAGGGTTAGGGTTAGGGTTAGGTTTAGGTTTAGGGTTAGGTTTAGGTCTAGGTTTAGGTTTAGGTTTAGATTTAGGTTTAGGTTTAGGTTTAGGGTTAGGTTTAGGTTTACGTTTAGGTTTAGGTTTAGGTTTAGGTTTAGGTTTAGGGTTAGTGTTACGTTTAGGTTTAGGTTTAGGGTTAGGGTTAGGGTTAGGGTTAGGTGTAGGGTTAGGTTTAGGGTTAGGGTTAGGGTTAGGGTTAGGTTTAGGGTTAGGGTTACAGTTAGGGTTAGGTTTAGGGTTAGGGTTAGGGTTAGGGTTAGGGTTAGGGTTAGGTTTAGGGTTAGGGTTATTGTTAGTGTTATGTTTAGGTTTAGGTTTAGGTTTAGGTTTAGGTTTAGGGTTAGGTTTAGGTTTAGGGTTAGGGTTAGGTTTAGGTTTAGGTTTAGGGTTAGGGTTAGGGTTAGGGTTAGGGTTATGTTTAGGGTTAGGGTTAGGGTTAGGGTTAGGGTTAGGGTTAGGTTTAGAGTTAGGGTTAGGGTTAGGGTTAGGTTTAGGGTTAGGGTTATTGTTAGTGTTATGTTTAGGTTTAGGTTTAGGTTTAGGTTTAGGTTTAGGGTTAGGTTTAGGTTTAGGGTTAGGGTTAGGTTTAGGTTTAGGTTTAGGGTTAGGGTTAGGGTTAGGGTTAGGGTTATGTTTAGGGTTAGGGTTAGGGTTAGGGTTAGGGTTAGGGTTAGGTTTAGAGTTAGGGTTAGTGTTAGGGTTAGGTTTAGGTTTAGGGTTAGGGTTAGGGTTAGGGTTAGGGTTAGGTTTAGGGTTAGGGTTAGGGTTAGGGTTAGGGTTAGGTTTAGGGTTAGGTTTAGGATTAGCGTTAGGTTAGGTTTAGGGTTAGGTTTAGCGTTAGGGTTAGGGCTAAGTTTAGCTTTAGTATTAGGGTTAGGGTTAGGGTTAGGGTTAGCGTTAGGGTTAGGGTTTGCGTTAGGGTTAGGGTTAGCGTTAGGGTTAGGGTTAGCGTTAGCGTTAGGGTCAGTGTTAGGGTTAGGGTTAAGGTAAGAGTTAGGGTTAGAGTTAGCGTTAGGGATAGAGTTAGGGATAGTGTTATGGTTAGGGTTAGGTTTAGGGTTAGGGTTAGCGTTAGGGTTAGTGTTAGCGTTAGGGATAGGGTTAGGGTTAGGGTTAGTGTTAGGGTTAGTGTTAGAATTAGGGTTAGGATTAGTGTTAGTGTTAGGGTTAGGTTTAGGGTTAAGGTTAGAGTTAGGGTTAGGGTTAGGGTTAGGGTTAGGGTTAGGGCTAGGGCTAGGGCTAGGGCTAGGGTTAGGGTTAGGGTTAGGGTTAGGGTTAGGGTTAGCGTTAGGGTTAGGGTTAGGGTTAGGTTTAGGTTTAGGCTTAGGCTTATGCTTAGGGTTAGGGTTAGGGTTAGGGTTAGGGTTAGAGTTAGGGATAGCTTTAGGGTTCGGTTTAGGGTTAGGGTTAGGGTTAGGTATAGGTTTAGGTTTAGGTTTAGGTTTAGGTTTAGGTTTAGGTTTAGGTCTAGGTTTAGGGCTAGGTTTAGGTTTAGGTTTAGGTTTAGGTTTAGGTTTAGGGTTAGGGTTAGGGTTAGGT
>NW_028315308.1:322500-325000 GCF_046866305.1 Octopus bimaculoides | reverse complement strand
CCTAACCCTAACCCTTTCCCTTTCCCTAACCCTAACCCTAACCATAACCCTAACCCTAACCCTAACCCTAGAACTAACCCTAACCCTAAGCCTAACCCTTAACACTAACCCTAACCCTAACCCTTTCCCTAACCCTAACCCTAACCTAACCTAGTCCTAACCCTTAACCCTAAACCTAACCCTAACACTAAACCTAACCCTTAACTTAAACGAACCCTAACCCTAACCCTAACCCTAACCTTAACCATAACCCTAACCCTAACCTTAACCCTAACCCTAACCCTAGACCAAACCCTAACCCTAACCCTAACCCTAACCCTTAACACTAAACCTAACCCTAACCCTAACCCTTTCCCTGACCCTAACCCTAGACCTAACCCTAACCCTAACCCTAACCCTTAATTTAAACTAACCCTAAACCTAACACTAACCCTAACCTTAACCCTAACCCTAACCCTACACCTAACCCTAACACTAACGCTAACCCTAACCCTTAACCCTAACCCTAGCCCTAATCCTAACCCTAACCCTAACCCTAACCCTAACCCTAGACTAAACCCTAATCCTAACCCTAACCCTAACCCTAACCCTAGACCTAACCCTAACCCTAACCCTAACCCTAACCCTTAACACTAACCCTAACCCTAACCCTAAACCTAACCCTTTCCCTAACCCTGACCCTAACCCTAACCCTAACCTAGACCTAACCCTAACCCTAACCCTTAACCCTCACTCTAACCCTAACACTAACCCTTACCCTAACCCTAACCTTAACCCTAACCCTAGACCTAACCCTAACCCTAACCCTAACCCTAGACCTAACCCTAACCCTAACCCTAACCCTATCCCTTAACACTTACCCTAAACCTAACCCTAACCCTAACCCTTTCCCTAACCCTAACCTAGACCTAACCCTAAACCTAACCCTTAAACCTAACTCTAACCCTAACCGTAACCCTAACCCTAACCCTAACCCTAGACCTAACCCTAACCCTAACCCTAACACTTAACTTAAACTAACCCTAACCCTAACCGTAACCCTAACGCTAACCCTAACCTTAACCCTAACCCTAACCCTAGACCTAACCCTAACCCTAACCCTAACCTAACCCTTAAGACTAACCCTAACCCTAACCCTAACCCTAACCCTAACCCAAACCCTAGATCTAACCCTAACCCTAACCCTAACCCTTAACACTAGCCCTAACCCTAACCCTAACCCTAACCCTTTCCCTAACTCTAACCCTAACCCTAAACCTAAACCTTTCCCTAACCCTAACCCTAACCCTAACCCTAACCCTAACCCTAACCCTAGACCTAACCCTAACCCTAACCCTAACCCTAACCTTAACCCAAACCCTAACCCTAGACCTAACCCTAACCCTAACCCTAACCCTTAACCCTAACCCTTTCCCTAACCCTAACCCTTTCCCTAACCCTAACCCTAACCCTAACCCTAACCCTAACCCTAGACCTAACCCTAACCCTAGCCCTAACCCTAACCTTAACCCTAACCCTAGACCTAACCCTAACCCTAACCCTAACCCTTAATACTAACCCTAACACTAACCCTAACCCTAACCCTAACCCTTTCCCTTTCCCTAACCCTAACCCTAACCATAACCCTAACCCTAACCCTAACCCTAGAACTAACCCTAACCCTAAGCCTAACCCTTAACACTAACCCTAACCCTAACCCTTTCCCTAACCCTAACCCTAACCTAACCTAGTCCTAACCCTTAACCCTAAACCTAACCCTAACACTAAACCTAACCCTTAACTTAAACGAACCCTAACCCTAACCCTAACCCTAACCTTAACCATAACCCTAACCCTAACCTTAACCCTAACCTTTACCCTAGACCTAACCCTAACCCTAACCCTAACCCTAACCCTAAACCTAACGCTAACCCTAGACCTAACCCTAACCCTAACACTAACCCTAACCCTTAACACTAAACCTAACCCTAACCCTAACCCTTTCCCTGACCCTAACCCTAGACCTAACCCTAACCCTAACCCTAACCCTTAATTTAAACTAACCCTAAACCTAACACTAACCCTAACCTTAACCCTAACCCTAACCCTACACCTAACCCTAACACTAACGCTAACCCTAACCCTTAACCCTAACCCTAGCCCTAATCCTAACCCTAACCCTAACCCTAACCCTAACCCTAGACCAAACCCTAACCCTAACCCTAACCCTAACCCTAACCCTAGACCTAACCCTAACCCTAACCCTAACCCTAACCTTAACACTAACCCTAACCCTAACCCTAAACCTAACCCTTTCCCTAACCCTGACCCTAACCCTAACCCTAACCTAGACCTAACCCTAACCCTAACCCTTAACCCTCACTCTAACCCTAACACTAACCCTAACCCTAACCCTAACCTTAACCCTAACCCTAGACCTAACCCTAACCCTAACCCTAACCCTAGACCTAACCCTAACCCTAACCCTAACCCTATCCCTTAACACTAACCCTAAACCTAA
>NW_028315308.1:57500-60000 GCF_046866305.1 Octopus bimaculoides | reverse complement strand
CCTAACCCTAACCCTAACCCTAGACCTAACCCTAACCCTAACCCTAACCCTTAACACTAACCCTAACCGTAACCCTAACCCTAACCCAAACCCTAACCCTAACCCTAACACTAACCCTAACCTAGACCTAACCCTAACCCTAACACTTAACCCTAACTCTAACCCTAACCCTAACCCTAACCCTAACCCTAACCCTAGACCTAACCCTAACCCTAACCCTAACCCTTAACTTAAACTAACCCTAACCCTAATCCTAACCCTAACCCTAATCCTAACCCTAACCCTTACCCTACACCTAACCCTAACCCTAACCGTAACCCTTAACTTAAACTAACCCTAACCCCTAACCCTAACCCTAACCCTAACCCTAACCCTAACCCTAACCCTAACCCTAACCCTAGACCTAACCCTAACCCTAGACCTAACCCTAACCCTAACCCTAACCCTAACCCTAACCCTAACCCTAACCCTAACCCTAACCCTAGACCTAACCCTAACCCTAGACCTAACCCTATCCCTAACCCTAGACCAAACCCTAACCCTAACCTTAACCCTAACCCTAACCCTACACCTAACCCTAACACTAACGCTAACCCTAACCCTTAACCCTAACCCTAGCCCTAATCCTAACCCTAACCCTAACCCTAACCCTAACCCTAGACCAAACCCTAACCCTAACCCTAACCCTAACCCTAACCCTAGACCTAACCCTAACCCTAACCCTAACCCTAACCCTTAACACTAACCCTAACCCTAACCCTAACCCTAACCCTTTCCCTAACCCTAACCCTAACCCTTTCCCTAACCCAAGACCTAACCCTAACCCTAACCCTAACCCTAAACCTACCCCTAACCCTAGACCTAACCCTAACCCTAACCCTAACCCTTAACACTAACCCTAGACCTAACCCGAACCCTAACCCTAACCCTAACCCTAACCCTAACCCTAACCCAAACCCTAGACCTAACCCTAACCCTAACCCCTGATCCTAACCCTAACCCTAACTCTAACCCTAAACCTAACCCTAACCCTAACCCTAACCCTAACCCTCACCCTAACCCTAACCCTTAACACTAACCCTAACCCTAACCCTAACCCTAACCCTAACCCTAACCTAGACCTAACCCAAACCCTTAACCCTAACCCTAACCCTAACCCTAACCGTTACCCTAACCGTAACCCTAACCCTAACCCTAACCCAAACCCTAACCCTAACCCTAATCTCAACCCTAACCCTAACCCTAACCCTAACCCTAACCCTAACCCTTTCCCTAACCCTAACCCTAACCCTAACCCTAAACCTAACCCTAGACCTAACCCTAACCCTAACCCTAACCCTAACCCTAAACCTACCCCTAACCCTAGACCTAACCCTAACCCTAACCCTAACCCTTAACCCTAACTCTAACCCTAACCCTAACCCTAACCCTAACTCTAGACCTAACCCTAACCCTAACCCTAACACTTAACTTAAACTAACCCTAACCCTAACCCTAACCCTAACCCTAACCCTAACCTTTACCCTAACCCTAACCCTAGACCTAACCCTAACCCTAACCCTAACCCTAACCCTAACCCTAACCCTTAACACTAACCCTAACCCTAACCCTAACCCTAAACCTAACCCAAACCCTAGACCTAACCCTAACCCTAACCCTAACCCTAACCCTTAACACTAACCCTAACCCTAACCCTAACCCTAACCCTTTCCCTAACTCTAACCCTAACCCTAACCCTAAACCTTTCCCTAACCCTAACACTAACCCTAACCCTAACCCTAACCCTAACCCTAACCCTAGACCTAACCCTAACCCTAACCCTAACCCTAACCCTAACCTTAACCCTAACCCTAACCCTAGACCTAACCCTAACCCTAACCCTAACCCTAACCCTTAACCCTAACCCTTTCCCTAACCGTAACCCTTTCCCTAACCCTAACCCTAACCCTAACCCTAACCCTAGACCTAACCCTAACCCTAGCCCTAACCCTAACCCTAACCCTAACCCTAACCCCAACCCTTAACACTAACCCTAACCCTAACCCTAACCCTAAACCTAGTCCTAACCCTAACCCTAACCCTAACCCTAACCCTAACCTAGACCTAACCCTAATCCTAACCCTAACCCTAACCCTAGACCTAACCCTAACCCTAACCCTTAACTTAAACTAACCCTAACCCTAACCCTAACCCTAACCCTAACCCAAACCCTAACCCTAACCCCTAACCCTAACCCTAACCCTAACCCTAACCCTAGACCTAACCCTAACCCTAACCCTAACCCTTAACACTAACCCTAACCGTAACCCTAACCCTAACCCAAACCCTAACCCTAACCCTAACACTAACCCTAACCTAGACCTAACCCTAACCCTAACACTTAACCCTAACTCTAACCCTAACCCTAACCCTAACCCTAACCCTAACCCTAGACCTAACCCTAACCCTAACCCTAACCCTTAACTTAAACTAACCCTAACCCTAATCCTAACCCTAACCC
>NW_028315304.1:300000-380923 GCF_046866305.1 Octopus bimaculoides | reverse complement strand
GGAAATCACGAAATAAGCATTTTCAAGTTTTGTTGTTTTTTCATGGTTATTTGCCAAATTTTGTGAGTTTGTGTATTCTGAAAACGGTTGTGACTTCGATGAACGCTTTGATAAATATAATGTTTTCAACACCCATCTAGCTTATATTAACCATCTAGACTTCAAATCGAACAGTGGTTTTGAAAAAATGAAAACTACCTAAAAGTGTCTAAAATCGACTGGAAATCACCAAATAAGCAATTTCAAGTTTTGTTGTTTTTTCATGGTTATTTGCCAAATTTTGTGAGTTTGTGTATTCTGAAAACGGTTGTGACTTCGATGAACGCTTTGATAAATATAATGTTTTCAACACCCATCTAGCTTATATTAACCATCTAGACTTCAAAACGAACAGTGGTTTTGCAAAAATGAAAACTACCTAAAAGTGTCTAAAATCGACTGGAAATCACCAAATAAGCATTTTTAAATTTCGTTGTTTTTTCATGGTTATTTGCCAGATTTTGTGAGTTTGTGTATTCTGAAAACGGTTGTGACTTCGATGAATGCTTTGATAAATATAATGTTTTCAACACCCATCTAGCTTATATTAACCATCAAAACGAACAGTGGTTTTGCAAAAATGAAAACTACCTAAAAGTGTCTAAAATCGAGTGGAAATCTCGAAATAAGCATTTTCAAGTTTTGTTGTTTTTTCATGGTTATTTGCCAAATTTTGTGAGTTTGTGTATTATGAAAACGGTTGTGACTTCGATGAACGCTTTGATAAATATAATGTTTTCAACACCCATGTAGCTTATATTAACCATCTAGACTTCAAAACGAACAGTGGTTTTGCAAAAATGAAAACTACCTAAAAGTGTCTAAAATCGACTGGAAATCACGAAATAAGCATTTTCAAGTTTTGTTGTTTTTTCATGGTTATTTGCCAAATTTTGTGAGTTTGTGTAATCTGAAAACGGTTATGACTTCGATGAACGCTTTGATCACCCATCTAGCTTATATTAACCATCTAGACTTCAAAACGAACAGTGGTTTTGCAAAAATGAAAACTACCTAAAAGTGTCTAAAATCGACTGGAAATCACGAAATAAGAATTTTCAAGTTTTGTTGTTTTTTCATGGTTATTTCCCAAATTTTGTGAGTTTGTGTATTCTGAAAACGGATGTGACTTCGATGAACGCGTTGATAAATATAATGTTTTCAACACCCATCTAGCTTATATTAACCATCTAGACTTCAAAACGAACAGTGGTTTTGCAAAAATGAAAACTACCTAAAAGTGTCTAAAATCGAGTGGAAATCTCGAAATAAGCATTTTCAAGTTTTGTTGTTTTTTCATGGTTATTTGCCAAATTTTGTGAGTTTGTGTATTCTGAAAACGGTTGTGACTTCGATGAACGCTTTGATAAATATAATGTTTTCAACACCCATCTAGCTTATATTAACCATCTAGACTTCAAAACGAACAGTGGTTTTGCAAAAATGAAAACTACCTAAAAGTGTCTAAAATCGACTGGAAATCACGAAATAAGCATTTTCAAGTTTTGTTGTTTTTTCATGGTTATTTGCCAAATTTTGTGAGTTTGTGTATTCTGAAAACGGTTGTGACTTCGATGAACGCGTTGATAAATATAAGTTTTCAACACCCATCTAGCTTATATTAACCATCTAGACTTCAAAACGAACAGTGGTTTTGCAAAAATGAAAACTACCTAAAATGTCTAAAATCGACTGGAAATCACGAAATAAGCATTTTCAAGTTTTGTTGTTTTTTCATGGTTATTTGCCAAATTTTGTGAGTTTGTGTATTCTGAAAACGGTTGTGAATTCGATGAACGCTTTGATAAATATAATGTTTTCAACACCCATCTAGCTTATATTAACCATCTAGACTTCAAAACGAACAGTGGTTTTGCAAAAATGAAAACTACCTAAAAGTGTCTAAAATCGACTGGAAATCACCAAATAAGCAATTTCAAGTTTTGTTGTTTTTTCATGGTTATTTGCCAAATTTTGTGAGTTTGTGTATTCTGAAAACGGTTGTGACTTCGATGAACGCTTTGATAAATATAATGTTTTCAACACCCATCTAGCTTATATTAACCATCTAGACTTCAAAACGAACAGTGGTTTTGCAAAAATGAAAACTACCTAAACGTGTCTAAAATCGAGTGGAAATCTCGAAATAAGCATTTTCAAGTTTTGTTGTTTTTTCATGGTTATTTGCCAAATTTTGTGAGTTTGTGTATTCTGAAAACGGTTGTGACTTCGATGAACGCTTTGATAAATATAATGTTTTCAACACCCATCTAGCTTATATTAACCATCTAGACTTCAAAACGAACAGTGGTTTTGCAAAAATGAAAACTTCCTAAAAGTGTCTAAAATCGACTGGAAATCACGAAATAAGCATTTTCAAGTTTTGTTGTTTTTTCATGGTTATTTGCCAAATTTTGTGAGTTTGTGTATTCTGAAAACGGTTGTGACTTCGATGAACGCGTTGATAAACATAATGTTTTCAACACCCATCTAGCTTATATTAACCATCTAGACTTCAAAACGAACAGTGGTTTAGCAAAAATGAAAACTACCTAAAAGTGTCTAAAATCGAGTGGAAATCACGAAATAAGCATTTTCAAGTTTTGTTGTTTTTTCATGGTTATTTGCCAAATTTTGTGAGTTTGTGTATTCTGAAAACGGTTGTGACTTCGATGAACGCTTTGATAAATATAATGTTTTCAACACCCATCTAGCTTATATTAACCATCTAGACTTCAAAACGAACAGTGGTTTTGCAAAAATGAAAACTACCTAAAAGTGTCTAAAATCGACTGGAAATCACCAAATAAGCATTTTTAAATTTCGTTGTTTTTTCATGGTTATTTGCCAGATTTTGTGAGTTTGTGTATTCTGAAAACGGTTGTGACTTCGATGAATGCTTTGATAAATATAATGTTTTCAACACCCATCTAGCTTATATTAACCATCAAAACGAACAGTGGTTTTGCAAAAATGAAAACTACCTAAAAGTGTCTAAAATCGACTGGAAATCACCAAATAAGCATTTTTAAATTTCGTTGTTTTTTCATGGTTATTTGCCAAATTTTCTGAGTTTGTGTAATCTGAAAACGGTTATGACTTCGATGAACGCTTTGATCACCCATCTAGCTTATATTAACCATCTAGACTTCAAAACGAACAGTGGTTTTGCAAAAATGAAAACTACCTAAAAGTGTCTAAAATCGACTGGAAATCACGAAATAAGAATTTTCAAGTTTTGTTGTTTTTTCATGGTTATTTCCCAAATTTTGTGAGTTTGTGTATTCTGAAAACGGATGTGACTTCGATGAACGCGTTGATAAATATAATGTTTTCAACACCCATCTAGCTTATATTAACCATCTAGACTTCAAAACGAACAGTGGTTTTGCAAAAATGAAAACTACCTAAAAGTGTCTAAAATCGAGTGGAAATCTCGAAATAAGCATTTTCAAGTTTTGTTGTTTTTTCATGGTTATTTGCCAAATTTTGTGAGTTTGTGTATTCTGAAAACGGTTGTGACTTCGATGAACGCTTTGATAAATATAATGTTTTCAACACCCATCTAGCTTATATTAACCATCTAGACTTCAAAACGAACAGTGGTTTTGCAAAAATGAAAACTACCTAAAAGTGTCTAAAATCGACTGGAAATCACGAAATAAGCATTTTCAAGTTTTGTTGTTTTTTCATGGTTATTTGCCAAATTTTGTGAGTTTGTGTATTCTGAAAACGGTTGTGACTTCGATGAACGCGTTGATAAATATAATGTTTTCAACACCCATCTAGCTTATATTAACCATCTAGACTTCAAAACGAACAGTGGTTTTGCAAAAATGAAAACTACCTAAAATGTCTAAAATCGACTGGAAATCACGAAATAAGCATTTTCAAGTTTTGTTGTTTTTTCATGGTTATTTGCCAAATTTTGTGAGTTTGTGTATTCTAAAAACGGTTGTGAATTCGATGAACGCTTTGATAAATATAATGTTTTCAACACCCATCTAGCTTATATTAACCATCTAGACTTCAAAACGAACAGTGGTTTTGCAAAAATGAAAACTACCTAAAAGTGTCTAAAATCGACTGGAAATCACCAAATAAGCAATTTCAAGTTTTGTTGTTTTTTCATGGTTATTTGCCAAATTTTGTGAGTTTGTGTATTCTGAAAACGGTTGTGACTTCGATGAACGCTTTGATAAATATAATGTTTTCAACACCCATCTAGCTTATATTAACCATCTAGACTTCAAAACGGACAGTGGTTTTGCAAAAATGAAAACTACCTAAAAGTGTCTAAAATCGACTGGAAATCACCAAATAAGCATTTTTAAGTTTCGTTGTTTTTTCATGATTATTTGCCAGATTTTGTGAGTTTGTGTATTCTGAAAACGGTTGTGACTTCGATGAACGCGTTGATAAATATAATGTTTTCAACACCCATCTAGCTTATATTAACCATCTAGACTTCAAAACGAACAGTGGTTTTGCAAAGATGAAAACTACCTAAACGTGTCTAAAATCGAGTGGAAATCTCGAAATAAGCATTTTCAAGTTTTGTTGTTTTTTCATGGTTATTTGCCAAATTTTGTGAGTTTGTGTATTCTGAAAACGGTTGTGACTTCGATGAACGCTTTGATAAATATAATGTTTTCAACACCCATCTAGCTTATATTAACCATCTAGACTTCAAAACGAACAGTGGTTTTGCAAAAATGAAAACTTCCTAAAAGTGTCTAAAATCGACTGGAAATCACGAAATAAGCATTTTCAAGTTTTGTTGTTTTTTCATGGTTATTTGCCAAATTTTGTGAGTTTGTGTATTCTGAAAACGGTTGTGACTTCGATGAACGCGTTGATAAACATAATGTTTTCAACACCCATCTAGCTTATATTAACCATCTAGACTTCAAAACGAACAGTGGTTTTGCAAAAATGAAAACTACCTAAAAGTGTCTAAAATCGACTGGAAATCACGAAATAAGCATTTTCAAGTTTTGTTGTTTTTTCATGGTTATTTGCCAAATTTTGTGAGTTTTTGTATTCTGAAAACGGTTGTGACTTCGATGAACGCTTTGATAAATATAATGTTTTCAACACCCATCTAGCTTATATTAACCATCTAGACTTCAAATCGAACAGTGGTTTTGCAAAAATGAAAACTACCTAAAAGTGTCTAAAATCGAGTGGAAATCACGACATAAGCATTTTCAAGTTTTGTTGTTTTTTCATGGTTATTTCCCAAATTTTGTGAGTTTGTGTATTCTGAAAACGGTTGTGACTTCGATGAACGCGTTGATAACTATAATGTTTTCAACACCCATCTAGCTTATATTAACCATCTAGACTTCAAAACGAACAGTGGTTTTGCAAAAATGAAAACTACCTAAAAGTGTCTAAAATCGAGTGGAAATCACGAAATAAGCATTTTCAAGTTTTGTTGTTTTTTCATGGTTATTTGCCAAATTTTGTGAGTTTGTGTATTCTGAAAACGGTTGTGACTTCGATGAACGCTTTGATAAATATAATGTTTTCAACACCCATCTAGCTTATATTAACCATCTAGACTTCAAATCGAACAGTGGTTTTGCAAAAATGAAAACTACCTAAAAGTGTCTAAAATCGACTGGAAATCACCAAATAAGCAATTTCAAGTTTTGTTGTTTTTTCATGGTTATTTGCCAAATTTTGTGAGTTTGTGTATTCTGAAAACGGTTGTGACTTCGATGAACGCTTTGATAAATATAATGTTTTCAACACCCATCTAGCTTATATTAACCATCTAGACTTCAAAACGAACAGTGGTTTTGCAAAAATGAAAACTACCTAAAAGTGTCTAAAATCGACTGGAAATCACGAAATAAGCATTTTCAAGTTTTGTTGTTTTTTCATGGTTATTTGCCAAATTTTGTGAGTTTGTGTATTCTGAAAACGGTTGTGACTTCGATGAACGCTTTGATAAATATAATGTTTTCAACACCCATCTAGCTTATATTAACCATCTAGACTTCAAAACGGACAGTGGTTTTGCAAAAATGAAAACTACCTAAAAGTGTCTAAAATCGACTGGAAATCACCAAATAAGCATTTTCAAGTTTTGTTGTTTTTTCATGGTTATTTGCCAAATTTTGTGAGTTTTTGTATTCTGAAAACGGTTGTGACTTCGATGAACGCTTTGATAAATATAATGTTTTCAACACCCATCTAGCTTATATTAACCATCTAGACTTCAAATCGAACAGTGGTTTTGCAAAAATGAAAACTACCTAAAAGTGTCTAAAATCGAGTGGAAATCACGAAATAAGCATTTTCAAGTTTTGTTGTTTTTTCATGGTTATTTCCCAAATTTTGTGAGTTTGTGTATTCTGAAAACGGTTGTGACTTCGATGAACGCGTTGATAAACATAATGTTTTCAACACCCATCTAGCTTATATTAACCATCTAGACTTCAAAACGAACAGTGGTTTTGCAAAAATGAAAACTACCTAAAAGTGTCTAAAATCGACTGGAAATCACGAAATAAGCATTTTCAAGTTTTGTTGTTTTTTCATGGTTATTTGCCAAATTTTGTGAGTTTTTGTATTCTGAAAACGGTTGTGACTTCGATGAACGCTTTGATAAATATAATGTTTTCAACACCCATCTAGCTTATATTAACCATCTAGACTTCAAATCGAACAGTGGTTTTGCAAAAACGAAAACTACCTAAAAGTGTCTAAAATCGAGTGGAAATCACGAAATAAGCATTTTCAAGTTTTGTTGTTTTTTCATGGTTATTTCCCAAATTTTGTGAGTTTGTGTATTCTGAAAACGGTTGTGACTTCGATGAACGCGTTGATAAATATAATGTTTTCAACACCCATCTAGCTTATATTAACCATCTAGACTTCAAAACGAACAGTGGTTTTGCAAAAATGAAAACTACCTAAAAGTGTCTAAAATCGAGTGGAAATCACGAAATAAGCATTTTCAAGTTTTGTTGTTTTTTCATGGTTATTTCCCAAATTTTGTGAGTTTGTGTATTCTGAAAACGGTTGTGACTTCGATGAACGCTTTGATAAATATAATGTTTTCAACACCCATCTAGCTTATATTAACCATCTAGACTTCAAATCGAACAGTGGTTTTGCAAAAATGAAAACTACCTAAAAGTGTCTAAAATCGACTGGAAATCACCAAATAAGCAATTTCAAGTTTTGTTGTTTTTTCATGGTTATTTGCCAAATTTTGTGAGATTGTGTATTCTGAAAACGGTTGTGACTTCGATGAACGCTTTGATAAATATAATGTTTTCAACACCCATCTAGCTTATATTAACCATCTAGACTTCAAAACGAACAGTGGTTTTGCAAAAATGAAAACTACCTAAAAGTGTCTAAAATCGACTGGAAATCACGAAATAAGCATTTTCAAGTTTTGTTGTTTTTTCATGGTTATTTGCCAAATTTTGTGAGTTTGTGTATTCTGAAAACGGTTGTGACTTCGATGAACGCTTTGATAAATATAATGTTTTCAACACCCATCTAGCTTATATTAACCATCTAGACTTCAAAACGGACAGTGGTTTTGCAAAAATGAAAACTACCTAAAAGTGTCTAAAATCGACTGGAAATCACCAAATAAGCATTTTCAAGTTTTGTTGTTTTTTCATGGTTATTTGCCAAATTTTGTGAGTTTTTGTATTCTGAAAACGGTTGTGACTTCGATGAACGCTTTGATAAATATAATGTTTTCAACACCCATCTAGCTTATATTAACCATCTAGACTTCAAATCGAACAGTGGTTTTGCAAAAATGAAAACTACCTAAAAGTGTCTAAAATTGAGTGGAAATCACGAAATAAGCATTTTCAAGTTTTGTTGTTTTTTCATGGTTATTTCCCAAATTTTGTGAGTTTGTGTATTCTGAAAACGGTTGTGACTTCGATGAACGCGTTGATAAATATAATGTTTTCAACACCCATCTAGCTTATATTAACCATCTAGACTTCAAAACGAACAGTGGTTTTGCAAAAATGAAAACTACCTAAAAGTGTCTAAAATCGAGTGGAAATCACGAAATAAGCATTTTCAAGTTTTGTTGTTTTTTCATGGTTATTTGCCAAATTTTGTGAGTTTGTGTATTCTGAAAACGGTTGTGACTTCGATGAACGCTTTGATAAATATAATGTTTTCAACACCCATCTAGCTTATATTAACCATCTAGACTTCAAATCGAACAGTGGTTTTGCAAAAATGAAAACTACCTAAAAGTGTCTAAAATCGACTGGAAATCACCAAATAAGCAATTTCAAGTTTTGTTGTTTTTTCATGGTTATTTGCCAAATTTTGTGAGTTTGTGTATTCTGAAAACGGTTGTGACTTCGATGAACGCTTTGATAAATATAATGTTTTCAACACCCATCTAGCTTATATTAACCATCTAGACTTCAAAACGAACAGTGGTTTTGCAAAAATGAAAACTACCTAAAAGTGTCTAAAATCGACTGGAAATCACGAAATAAGCATTTTCAAGTTTTGTTGTTTTTTCATGGTTATTTGCCAAATTTTGTGAGTTTGTGTATTCTGAAAACGGTTGTGACTTCGATGAACGCTTTGATAAATATAATGTTTTCAACACCCATCTAGCTTATATTAACCATCTAGACTTCAAATCGAACAGTGGTTTTGCAAAAATGAAAACTACCTAAAAGTGTCTAAAATCGACTGGAAATCACCAAATAAGCAATTTCAAGTTTTGTTGTTTTTTCATGGTTATTTGCCAAATTTTGTGAGTTTGTGTATTCTGAAAACGGTTGTGACTTCGATGAACGCTTTGATAAATATAATGTTTTCAACACCCATCTAGCTTATATTAACCATCTAGACTTCAAAACGAACAGTGGTTTTGCAAAAATGAAAACTACCTAAAAGTGTCTAAAATCGACTGGAAATCACGAAATAAGCATTTTCAAGTTTTGTTGTTTTTTCATGGTTATTTGCCAAATTTTGTGAGTTTGTGTATTCTGAAAACGGTTGTGACTTCGATGAACGCTTTGATAAATATAATGTTTTCAACACCCATCTAGCTTATATTAACCATCAATGTTTTCAACACCCATCTAGCTTATATTAACCATCTAGACTTCAAAACGAACAGTGGTTTTGCAAAAATGAAAACTACCTAAAATGTCTAAAATCGACTGGAAATCACGAAATAAGCATTTTCAAGTTTTGTTGTTTTTTCATGGTTATTTCCCAAATTTTGTGAGTTTGTGTATTCTGAAAACGGTTGTGACTTCGATGAACGCTTTGATAAATATAATGTTTTCAACACCCATCTAGCTTATATTAACCATCTAGACTTCAAAACGAACAGTGGTTTTGCAAAAATGAAAACTACCTAAAAGTGTCTAAAATCGACTGGAAATCACCAAATAAGCAATTTCAAGTTTTGTTGTTTTTTCATGGTTATTTGCCAAATTTTGTGAGTTTGTGTATTCTGAAAACGGTTGTGACTTCGATGAACGCTTTGATAAATATAATGTTTTCAACACCCATCTAGCTTATATTAACCATCTAGACTTCAAAACGAACAGTGGTTTTGCAAAAATGAAAACTACCTAAAAGTGTCTAAAATCGACTGGAAATCACGAAATAAGCATTTTCAAGTTTTGTTGTTTTTTCATGGTTATTTGCCAAATTTTGTGAGTTTGTGTATTCTGAAAACGGTTGTGACTTCGATGAACGCTTTGATAAATATAATGTTTTCAACACCCATCTAGCTTATATTAACCATCTAGACTTCAAAACGGACAGTGGTTTTGCAAAAATGAAAACTACCTAAAAGTGTCTAAAATCGACTGGAAATCACCAAATAAGCATTTTTAAGTTTCGTTGTTTTTTCATGATTATTTGCCAGATTTTGTGAGTTTGTGTATTCTGAAAACGGTTGTGACTTCGATGAACGCGTTGATAAATATAATGTTTTCAACACCCATCTAGCTTATATTAACCATCTAGACTTCAAAACGAACAGTGGTTTTGCAAAGATGAAAACTACCTAAACGTGTCTAAAATCGAGTGGAAATCTCGAAATAAGCATTTTCAAGTTTTGTTGTTTTTTCATGGTTATTTGCCAAATTTTGTGAGTTTGTGTATTCTGAAAACGGTTGTGACTTCGATGAACGCTTTGATAAATATAATGTTTTCAACACCCATCTAGCTTATATTAACCATCTAGACTTCAAAACGAACAGTGGTTTTGCAAAAATGAAAACTTCCTAAAAGTGTCTAAAATCGACTGGAAATCACGAAATAAGCATTTTCAAGTTTTGTTGTTTTTTCATGGTTATTTGCCAAATTTTGTGAGTTTGTGTATTCTGAAAACGGTTGTGACTTCGATGAACGCGTTGATAAACATAATGTTTTCAACACCCATCTAGCTTATATTAACCATCTAGACTTCAAAACGAACAGTGGTTTTGCAAAAATGAAAACTACCTAAAAGTGTCTAAAATCGACTGGAAATCACGAAATAAGCATTTTCAAGTTTTGTTGTTTTTTCATGGTTATTTGCCAAATTTTGTGAGTTTTTGTATTCTGAAAACGGTTGTGACTTCGATGAACGCTTTGATAAATATAATGTTTTCAACACCCATCTAGCTTATATTAACCATCTAGACTTCAAATCGAACAGTGGTTTTGCAAAAATGAAAACTACCTAAAAGTGTCTAAAATCGAGTGGAAATCACGACATAAGCATTTTCAAGTTTTGTTGTTTTTTCATGGTTATTTCCCAAATTTTGTGAGTTTGTGTATTCTGAAAACGGTTGTGACTTCGATGAACGCGTTGATAACTATAATGTTTTCAACACCCATCTAGCTTATATTAACCATCTAGACTTCAAAACGAACAGTGGTTTTGCAAAAATGAAAACTACCTAAAAGTGTCTAAAATCGAGTGGAAATCACGAAATAAGCATTTTCAAGTTTTGTTGTTTTTTCATGGTTATTTGCCAAATTTTGTGAGTTTGTGTATTCTGAAAACGGTTGTGACTTCGATGAACGCTTTGATAAATATAATGTTTTCAACACCCATCTAGCTTATATTAACCATCTAGACTTCAAATCGAACAGTGGTTTTGCAAAAATGAAAACTACCTAAAAGTGTCTAAAATCGACTGGAAATCACCAAATAAGCAATTTCAAGTTTTGTTGTTTTTTCATGGTTATTTGCCAAATTTTGTGAGTTTGTGTATTCTGAAAACGGTTGTGACTTCGATGAACGCTTTGATAAATATAATGTTTTCAACACCCATCTAGCTTATATTAACCATCTAGACTTCAAAACGAACAGTGGTTTTGCAAAAATGAAAACTACCTAAAAGTGTCTAAAATCGACTGGAAATCACGAAATAAGCATTTTCAAGTTTTGTTGTTTTTTCATGGTTATTTGCCAAATTTTGTGAGTTTGTGTATTCTGAAAACGGTTGTGACTTCGATGAACGCTTTGATAAATATAATGTTTTCAACACCCATCTAGCTTATATTAACCATCTAGACTTCAAAACGGACAGTGGTTTTGCAAAAATGAAAACTACCTAAAAGTGTCTAAAATCGACTGGAAATCACCAAATAAGCATTTTCAAGTTTTGTTGTTTTTTCATGGTTATTTGCCAAATTTTGTGAGTTTTTGTATTCTGAAAACGGTTGTGACTTCGATGAACGCTTTGATAAATATAATGTTTTCAACACCCATCTAGCTTATATTAACCATCTAGACTTCAAATCGAACAGTGGTTTTGCAAAAATGAAAACTACCTAAAAGTGTCTAAAATCGAGTGGAAATCACGAAATAAGCATTTTCAAGTTTTGTTGTTTTTTCATGGTTATTTCCCAAATTTTGTGAGTTTGTGTATTCTGAAAACGGTTGTGACTTCGATGAACGCGTTGATAAACATAATGTTTTCAACACCCATCTAGCTTATATTAACCATCTAGACTTCAAAACGAACAGTGGTTTTGCAAAAATGAAAACTACCTAAAAGTGTCTAAAATCGACTGGAAATCACGAAATAAGCATTTTCAAGTTTTGTTGTTTTTTCATGGTTATTTGCCAAATTTTGTGAGTTTTTGTATTCTGAAAACGGTTGTGACTTCGATGAACGCTTTGATAAATATAATGTTTTCAACACCCATCTAGCTTATATTAACCATCTAGACTTCAAATCGAACAGTGGTTTTGCAAAAACGAAAACTACCTAAAAGTGTCTAAAATCGAGTGGAAATCACGAAATAAGCATTTTCAAGTTTTGTTGTTTTTTCATGGTTATTTCCCAAATTTTGTGAGTTTGTGTATTCTGAAAACGGTTGTGACTTCGATGAACGCGTTGATAAATATAATGTTTTCAACACCCATCTAGCTTATATTAACCATCTAGACTTCAAAACGAACAGTGGTTTTGCAAAAATGAAAACTACCTAAAAGTGTCTAAAATCGAGTGGAAATCACGAAATAAGCATTTTCAAGTTTTGTTGTTTTTTCATGGTTATTTCCCAAATTTTGTGAGTTTGTGTATTCTGAAAACGGTTGTGACTTCGATGAACGCTTTGATAAATATAATGTTTTCAACACCCATCTAGCTTATATTAACCATCTAGACTTCAAATCGAACAGTGGTTTTGCAAAAATGAAAACTACCTAAAAGTGTCTAAAATCGACTGGAAATCACCAAATAAGCAATTTCAAGTTTTGTTGTTTTTTCATGGTTATTTGCCAAATTTTGTGAGATTGTGTATTCTGAAAACGGTTGTGACTTCGATGAACGCTTTGATAAATATAATGTTTTCAACACCCATCTAGCTTATATTAACCATCTAGACTTCAAAACGAACAGTGGTTTTGCAAAAATGAAAACTACCTAAAAGTGTCTAAAATCGACTGGAAATCACGAAATAAGCATTTTCAAGTTTTGTTGTTTTTTCATGGTTATTTGCCAAATTTTGTGAGTTTGTGTATTCTGAAAACGGTTGTGACTTCGATGAACGCTTTGATAAATATAATGTTTTCAACACCCATCTAGCTTATATTAACCATCTAGACTTCAAAACGGACAGTGGTTTTGCAAAAATGAAAACTACCTAAAAGTGTCTAAAATCGACTGGAAATCACCAAATAAGCATTTTCAAGTTTTGTTGTTTTTTCATGGTTATTTGCCAAATTTTGTGAGTTTTTGTATTCTGAAAACGGTTGTGACTTCGATGAACGCTTTGATAAATATAATGTTTTCAACACCCATCTAGCTTATATTAACCATCTAGACTTCAAATCGAACAGTGGTTTTGCAAAAATGAAAACTACCTAAAAGTGTCTAAAATTGAGTGGAAATCACGAAATAAGCATTTTCAAGTTTTGTTGTTTTTTCATGGTTATTTCCCAAATTTTGTGAGTTTGTGTATTCTGAAAACGGTTGTGACTTCGATGAACGCGTTGATAAATATAATGTTTTCAACACCCATCTAGCTTATATTAACCATCTAGACTTCAAAACGAACAGTGGTTTTGCAAAAATGAAAACTACCTAAAAGTGTCTAAAATCGAGTGGAAATCACGAAATAAGCATTTTCAAGTTTTGTTGTTTTTTCATGGTTATTTGCCAAATTTTGTGAGTTTGTGTATTCTGAAAACGGTTGTGACTTCGATGAACGCTTTGATAAATATAATGTTTTCAACACCCATCTAGCTTATATTAACCATCTAGACTTCAAATCGAACAGTGGTTTTGCAAAAATGAAAACTACCTAAAAGTGTCTAAAATCGACTGGAAATCACCAAATAAGCAATTTCAAGTTTTGTTGTTTTTTGATGGTTATTTGCCAAATTTTGTGAGTTTGTGTATTCTGAAAACGGTTGTGACTTCGATGAACGCTTTGATAAATATAATGTTTTCAACACCCATCTAGCTTATATTAACCATCTAGACTTCAAAACGAACAGTGGTTTTGCAAAAATGAAAACTACCTAAAAGTGTCTAAAATCGACTGGAAATCACGAAATAAGCATTTTCAAGTTTTGTTGTTTTTTCATGGTTATTTGCCAAATTTTGTGAGTTTGTGTATTCTGAAAACGGTTGTGACTTCGATGAACGCTTTGATAAATATAATGTTTTCAACACCCATCTAGCTTATATTAACCATCTAGACTTCAAATCGAACAGTGGTTTTGCAAAAATGAAAACTACCTAAAAGTGTCTAAAATCGACTGGAAATCACCAAATAAGCAATTTCAAGTTTTGTTGTTTTTTCATGGTTATTTGCCAAATTTTGTGAGTTTGTGTATTCTGAAAACGGTTGTGACTTCGATGAACGCTTTGATAAATATAATGTTTTCAACACCCATCTAGCTTATATTAACCATCTAGACTTCAAAACGAACAGTGGTTTTGCAAAAATGAAAACTACCTAAAAGTGTCTAAAATCGACTGGAAATCACGAAATAAGCATTTTCAAGTTTTGTTGTTTTTTCATGGTTATTTGCCAAATTTTGTGAGTTTGTGTATTCTGAAAACGGTTGTGACTTCGATGAACGCTTTGATAAATATAATGTTTTCAACACCCATCTAGCTTATATTAACCATCAATGTTTTCAACACCCATCTAGCTTATATTAACCATCTAGACTTCAAAACGAACAGTGGTTTTGCAAAAATGAAAACTACCTAAAATGTCTAAAATCGACTGGAAATCACGAAATAAGCATTTTCAAGTTTTGTTGTTTTTTCATGGTTATTTCCCAAATTTTGTGAGTTTGTGTATTCTGAAAACGGTTGTGACTTCGATGAACGCTTTGATAAATATAATGTTTTCAACACCCATCTAGCTTATATTAACCATCTAGACTTCAAAACGAACAGTGGTTTTGCAAAAATGAAAACTACCTAAAAGTGTCTAAAATCGACTGGAAATCACCAAATAAGCAATTTCAAGTTTTGTTGTTTTTTCATGGTTATTTGCCAAATTTTGTGAGTTTGTGTATTCTGAAAACGGTTGTGACTTCGATGAACGCTTTGATAAATATAATGTTTTCAACACCCATCTAGCTTATATTAACCATCTAGACTTCAAAACGAACAGTGGTTTTGCAAAAATGAAAACTACCTAAAAGTGTCTAAAATCGAGTGGAAATCACGAAATAAGCATTTTCAAGTTTTGTTGTTTTTTCATGGTTATTTGCCAAATTTTGTGAGTTTGTGTATTCTGAAAACGGTTGTGACTTCGATGAACGCTTTGATAAATATAATGTTTTCAACACCCATCTAGCTTATATTAACCATCTAGACTTCAAATCGAACAGTGGTTTTGCAAAAATGAAAACTACCTAAAAGTGTCTAAAATCGACTGGAAATCACCAAATAAGCAATTTCAAGTTTTGTTGTTTTTTCATGGTTATTTGCCAAATTTTGTGAGTTTGTGTATTCTGAAAACGGTTGTGACTTCGATGAACGCTTTGATAAATATAATGTTTTCAACACCCATCTAGCTTATATTAACCATCTAGACTTCAAAACGAACAGTGGTTTTGCAAAAATGAAAACTACCTAAAAGTGTCTAAAATCGACTGGAAATCACGAAATAAGCATTTTCAAGTTTTGTTGTTTTTTCATGGTTATTTGCCAAATTTTGTGAGTTTGTGTATTCTGAAAACGGTTGTGACTTCGATGAACGCTTTGATAAATATAATGTTTTCAACACCCATCTAGCTTATATTAACCATCAATGTTTTCAACACCCATCTAGCTTATATTAACCATCTAGACTTCAAAACGAACAGTGGTTTTGCAAAAATGAAAACTACCTAAAATGTCTAAAATCGACTGGAAATCACGAAATAAGCATTTTCAAGTTTTGTTGTTTTTTCATGGTTATTTCCCAAATTTTGTGAGTTTGTGTATTCTGAAAACGGTTGTGACTTCGATGAACGCTTTGATAAATATAATGTTTTCAACACCCATCTAGCTTATATTAACCATCTAGACTTCAAAACGAACAGTGGTTTTGCAAAAATGAAAACTACCTAAAAGTGTCTAAAATCGACTGGAAATCACGAAATAAGCATTTTCAAGTTTTGTTGTTTTTTCATGGTTATTTGCCAAATTTTGTGAGTTTGTGTATTCTGAAAACGGTTGTGACTTCGATGAACGCTTTGATAAATATAATGTTTTCAACACCCATCTAGCTTATATTAACCATCTAGACTTCAAAACGAACAGTGGTTTTGCAAAAATGAAAACTACCTAAAAGTGTCTAAAATCGACTGGAAATCACCAAATAAGCATTTTTAAGTTTCGTTGTTTTTTCATGGTTATTTGCCAGATTTTGTGAGTTTGTGTATTCTGAAAACGGTTGTGACTTCGATGAACGCTTTGATAAATATAATGTTTTCAACACCCATCTAGCTTATATTAACCATCTAGACTTCAAAACGAACAGTGGTTTTGCAAAAATGAAAACTACCTAAAAGTGTCTAAAATCGACTGGAAATCACGAAATAAGCATTTTCAAGTTTTGTTGTTTTTTCATGGTTATTTGCCAAATTTTGTGAGTTTGTGTATTCTGAAAACGGTTGTGACTTCGATGAACGCTTTGATAAATATAATGTTTTCAACACCCATCTAGCTTATATTAACCATCTAGACTTCAAAACGAACAGTGGTTTTGCAAAAATGAAAACTACCTAAAAGTGTCTAAAATCGACTGGAAATCACGAAATAAGCATTTTCAAGTTTTGTTGTTTTTTCATGGTTATTTGCCAAATTTTGTGAGTTTGTGTATTCTGAAAACGGTTGTGACTTCGATGAACGCTTTGATAAATATAATGTTTTCAACACCCATCTAGCTTATATTAACCATCTAGACTTCAAAACGGACAGTGGTTTTGCAAAAATGAAAACTACCTAAAAGTGTCTAAAATCGACTGGAAATCACCAAATAAGCATTTTCAAGTTTTGTTGTTTTTTCATGGTTATTTGCCAAATTTTGTGAGTTTTTGTATTCTGAAAACGGTTGTGACTTCGATGAACGCTTTGATAAATATAATGTTTTCAACACCCATCTAGCTTATATTAACCATCTAGACTTCAAATCGAACAGTGGTTTTGCAAAAATGAAAACTACCTAAAAGTGTCTAAAATTGAGTGGAAATCACGAAATAAGCATTTTCAAGTTTTGTTGTTTTTTCATGGTTATTTCCCAAATTTTGTGAGTTTGTGTATTCTGAAAACGGTTGTGACTTCGATGAACGCGTTGATAAATATAATGTTTTCAACACCCATCTAGCTTATATTAACCATCTAGACTTCAAAACGAACAGTGGTTTTGCAAAAATGAAAACTACCTAAAAGTGTCTAAAATCGAGTGCAAATCACGAAATAAGCATTTTCAAGTTTTGTTGTTTTTTCATGGTTATTTGCCAAATTTTGTGAGTTTGTGTATTCTGAAAACGGTTGTGACTTCGATGAACGCTTTGATAAATATAATGTTTTCAACACCCATCTAGCTTATATTAACCATCTAGACTTCAAATCGAACAGTGGTTTTGCAAAAATGAAAACTACCTAAAAGTGTCTAAAATCGACTGGAAATCACCAAATAAGCAATTTCAAGTTTTGTTGTTTTTTCATGGTTATTTGCCAAATTTTGTGAGTTTGTGTATTCTGAAAACGGTTGTGACTTCGATGAACGCTTTGATAAATATAATGTTTTCAACACCCATCTAGCTTATATTAACCATCTAGACTTCAAAACGAACAGTGGTTTTGCAAAAATGAAAACTACCTAAAAGTGTCTAAAATCGACTGGAAATCACGAAATAAGCATTTTCAAGTTTTGTTGTTTTTTCATGGTTATTTGCCAAATTTTGTGAGTTTGTGTATTCTGAAAACGGTTGTGACTTCGATGAACGCTTTGATAAATATAATGTTTTCAACACCCATCTAGCTTATATTAACCATCAATGTTTTCAACACCCATCTAGCTTATATTAACCATCTAGACTTCAAAACGAACAGTGGTTTTGCAAAAATGAAAACTACCTAAAATGTCTAAAATCGACTGGAAATCACGAAATAAGCATTTTCAAGTTTTGTTGTTTTTTCATGGTTATTTCCCAAATTTTGTGAGTTTGTGTATTCTGAAAACGGTTGTGACTTCGATGAACGCTTTGATAAATATAATGTTTTCAACACCCATCTAGCTTATATTAACCATCTAGACTTCAAAACGAACAGTGGTTTTGCAAAAATGAAAACTACCTAAAAGTGTCTAAAATCGACTGGAAATCACGAAATAAGCATTTTCAAGTTTTGTTGTTTTTTCATGGTTATTTGCCAAATTTTGTGAGTTTGTGTATTCTGAAAACGGTTGTGACTTCGATGAACGCTTTGATAAATATAATGTTTTCAACACCCATCTAGCTTATATTAACCATCTAGACTTCAAAACGAACAGTGGTTTTGCAAAAATGAAAACTACCTAAAAGTGTCTAAAATCGACTGGAAATCACCAAATAAGCATTTTTAAGTTTCGTTGTTTTTTCATGGTTATTTGCCAGATTTTGTGAGTTTGTGTATTCTGAAAACGGTTGTGACTTCGATGAACGCTTTGATAAATATAATGTTTTCAACACCCATCTAGCTTATATTAACCATCTAGACTTCAAAACGAACAGTGGTTTTGCAAAAATGAAAACTACCTAAAAGTGTCTAAAATCGACTGGAAATCACGAAATAAGCATTTTCAAGTTTTGTTGTTTTTTCATGGTTATTTGCCAAATTTTGTGAGTTTGTGTATTCTGAAAACGGTTGTGACTTCGATGAACGCTTTGATAAATATAATGTTTTCAACACCCATCTAGCTTATATTAACCATCTAGACTTCAAAACGAACAGTGGTTTTGCAAAAATGAAAACTACCTAAAAGTGTCTAAAATCGACTGGAAATCACCAAATAAGCATTTTTAAGTTTCGTTGTTTTTTCATGGTTATTTGCAAGATTTTGTGAGTTTGTGTATTCTGAAAACGGTTGTGACTTCGATGAACGCTTTGATAAATATAATGTTTTCAACACCCATCTAGCTTATATTAACCATCTAGACTTCAAAACGAACAGTGGTTTTGCAAAAACGAAAACTACCTAAAAGTGTCTAAAATCGACTGGAAATCACGAAATAAGCATTTTCAAGTTTTGTTGTTTTTTCATGGTTATTTGCCAAATTTTGTGAGTTTGTGTATTCTGAAAACGGTTGTGACTTCGATGAACGCTTTGATAAATATAATGTTTTCAACACCCATCTAGCTTATATTAACCATCTAGACTTCAAAACGAACAGTGGTTTTGCAAAAATGAAAACTACCTAAAAGTGTCTAAAATCGACTGGAAATCACGAAATAAGCATTTTCAAGTTTTGTTGTTTTTTCATGGTTATTTGCCAAATTTTGTGAGTTTGTGTATTCTGAAAACGGTTGTGACTTCGATGAACGCTTTGATAAATATAATGTTTTCAACACCCATCTAGCTTATATTAACCATCTAGACTTCAAAACGAACAGTGGTTTTGCAAAAATGAAAACTACCTAAAAGTGTCTAAAATCGACTGGAAATCACCAAATAAGCATTTTTAAGTTTCGTTGTTTTTTCATGGTTATTTGCCAGATTTTGTGAGTTTGTGTATTCTGAAAACGGTTGTGACTTCGATGAACGCTTTGATAAATATAATGTTTTCAACACCCATCTAGCTTATATTAACCATCTAGACTTCAAAACGAACAGTGGTTTTGCAAAAATGAAAACTACCTAAAAGTGTCTAAAATCGAGTGGAAATCTCGAAATAAGCATTTTCAAGTTTTGTTGTTTTTTCATGGTTATTTGCCAAATTTTGTGAGTTTGTGTATTCTGAAAACGGTTGTGACTTCGATGAACGCTTTGATAAATATAATGTTTTCAACACCCATCTAGCTTATATTAACCATCTAGACTTCAAAACGAACAGTGGTTTTGCAAAAATGAAAACTACCTAAAAGTGTCTAAAATCGACTGGAAATCACCAAATAAGCATTTTTAAGTTTCGTTGTTTTTTCATGGTTATTTGCCAGATTTTGTGAGTTTGTGTATTCTGAAAACGGTTGTGACTTCGATGAACGCGTTGATAAATATAATGTTTTCAACACCCATCTAGCTTATATTAACCATCTAGACTTCAAAACGAACAGTGGTTTTGCAAAAATGAAAACTACCTAAAAGTGTCTAAAATCGACTGGAAATCACGAAATAAGCATTTTCAAGTTTTGTTGTTTTTTCATGGTTATTTGCCAAATTTTGTGAGTTTGTGTATTCTGAAAACGGTTGTGACTTCGATGAACGCTTTGATAAATATAATGTTTTCAACACCCATCTAGCTTATATTAACCATCTAGACTTCAAAACGAACAGTGGTTTTGCAAAAATGAAAACTACCTAAAAGTGTCTAAAATCGACTGGAAATCACCAAATAAGCATTTTTAAGTTTCGTTGTTTTTTCATGGTTATTTGCCAGATTTTGTGAGTTTGTGTATTCTGAAAACGGTTGTGACTTCGATGAACGCTTTGATAAATATAATGTTTTCAACACCCATCTAGCTTATATTAACCATCTAGACTTCAAAACGAACAGTGGTTTTGCAAAAATGAAAACTACCTAAAAGTGTCTAAAATCGAGTGGAAATCTCGAAATAAGCATTTTCAAGTTTTGTTGTTTTTTCATGGTTATTTGCCAAATTTTGTGAGTTTGTGTATTCTGAAAACGGTTGTGACTTCGATGAACGCTTTGATAAATATAATGTTTTCAACACCCATCTAGCTTATATTAACCATCTAGACTTCAAAACGAACAGTGGTTTTGCAAAAATGAAAACTACCTAAAAGTGTCTAAAATCGACTGGAAATCACCAAATAAGCATTTTTAAGTTTCGTTGTTTTTTCATGGTTATTTGCCAGATTTTGTGAGTTTGTGTATTCTGAAAACGGTTGTGACTTCGATGAACGCGTTGATAAATATAATGTTTTCAACACCCATCTAGCTTATATTAACCATCTAGACTTCAAAACGAACAGTGGTTTTGCAAAAATGAAAACTACCTAAAAGTGTCTAAAATCGACTGGAAATCACGAAATAAGCATTTTCAAGTTTTGTTGTTTTTTCATGGTTATTTGCCAAATTTTGTGAGTTTGTGTATTCTGAAAACGGTTGTGACTTCGATGAACGCTTTGATAAATATAATGTTTTCAACACCCATCTAGCTTATATTAACCATCTAGACTTCAAAACGAACAGTGGTTTTGCAAAAATGAAAACTACCTAAAAGTGTCTAAAATCGACTGGAAATCACCAAATAAGCATTTTTAAGTTTCGTTGTTTTTTCATGGTTATTTGCCAGATTTTGTGAGTTTGTGTATTCTGAAAACGGTTGTGACTTCGATGAACGCTTTGATAAATATAATGTTTTCAACACCCATCTAGCTTATATTAACCATCTAGACTTCAAAACGAACAGTGGTTTTGCAAAAATGAAAACTACCTAAAAGTGTCTAAAATCGAGTGGAAATCTCGAAATAAGCATTTTCAAGTTTTGTTGTTTTTTCATGGTTATTTGCCAAATTTTGTGAGTTTGTGTATTCTGAAAACGGTTGTGACTTCGATGAACGCTTTGATAAATATAATGTTTTCAACACCCATCTAGCTTATATTAACCATCTAGACTTCAAAACGAACAGTGGTTTTGCAAAAATGAAAACTACCTAAAAGTGTCTAAAATCGACTGGAAATCACCAAATAAGCATTTTTAAGTTTCGTTGTTTTTTCATGGTTATTTGCCAGATTTTGTGAGTTTGTGTATTCTGAAAACGGTTGTGACTTCGATGAACGCGTTGATAAATATAATGTTTTCAACACCCATCTAGCTTATATTAACCATCTAGACTTCAAAACGAACAGTGGTTTTGCAAAAATGAAAACTACCTAAAAGTGTCTAAAATCGAGTGGAAATCGCGAAATAAGCATTTTCAAGTTTTGTTGTTTTTTCATGGTTATTTGCCAAATTTTGTGAGTTTGTGTATTCTGAAAACGGTTGTGACTTCGATGAACGCTTTGATAAATATAATGTTTTCAACACCCATCTAGCTTATATTAACCATCTAGACTTCAAAACGAACAGTGGTTTTGCAAAAATGAAAACTACCTAAAAGTGTCTAAAATCGAGTGGAAATCTCGAAATAAGCATTTTCAAGTTTTGTTGTTTTTTCATGGTTATTTGCCAAATTTTGTGAGTTTGTGTATTCTGAAAACGGTTGTGACTTCGATGAACGCTTTGATAAATATAATGTTTTCAACACCCATCTAGCTTATATTAACCATCTAGACTTCAAAACGAACAGTGGTTTTGCAAAAATGAAAACTACCTAAAAGTGTCTAAAATCGAGTGGAAATCACCAAATAAGCATTTTTAAGTTTCGTTGTTTTTTCATGGTTATTTGCCAGATTTTGTGAGTTTGTGTATTCTGAAAACGGTTGTGACTTCGATGAACGCTTTGATAAATATAATGTTTTCAACACCCATCTAGCTTATATTAACCATCTAGACTTCAAAACGAACAGTGGTTTTGCAAAAATGAAAACTACCTAAAAGTGTCTAAAATCGACTGGAAATCACCAAATAAGCATTTTTAAGTTTCGTTGTTTTTTCATGGTTATTTGCCAGATTTTGTGAGTTTGTGTATTCTGAAAACGGTTGTGACTTCGATGAACGCTTTGATAAATATAATGTTTTCAACACCCATCTAGCTTATATTAACCATCTAGACTTCAAAACGAACAGTGGTTTTGCAAAAATGAAAACTACCTAAAAGTGTCTAAAATCGACTGGAAATCACGAAATAAGCATTTTCAAGTTTTGTTGTTTTTTCATGGTTATTTGCCAAATTTTGTGAGTTTGTGTATTCTGAAAACGGTTGTGACTTCGATGAACGCTTTGATAAATATAATGTTTTCAACACCCATCTAGCTTATATTAACCATCTAGACTTCAAAACGAACAGTGGTTTTGCAAAAATGAAAACTACCTAAAAGTGTCTAAAATCGACTGGAAATCACCAAATAAGCATTTTTAAGTTTCGTTGTTTTTTCATGGTTATTTGCCAGATTTTGTGAGTTTGTGTATTCTGAAAACGGTTGTGACTTCGATGAACGCTTTGATAAATATAATGTTTTCAACACCCATCTAGCTTATATTAACCATCTAGACTTCAAAACGAACAGTGGTTTTGCAAAAATGAAAACTACCTAAAAGTGTCTAAAATCGAGTGGAAATCTCGAAATAAGCATTTTCAAGTTTTGTTGTTTTTTCATGGTTATTTGCCAAATTTTGTGAGTTTGTGTATTCTGAAAACGGTTGTGACTTCGATGAACGCTTTGATAAATATAATGTTTTCAACACCCATCTAGCTTATATTAACCATCTAGACTTCAAAACGAACAGTGGTTTTGCAAAAATGAAAACTACCTAAAAGTGTCTAAAATCGAGTGGAAATCTCGAAATAAGCATTTTCAAGTTTTGTTGTTTTTTCATGGATATTTGCCAAATTTTGTGAGTTTGTGTATTCTGAAAACGGTTGTGACTTCGATGAACGCTTTGATAAATATAATGTTTTCAACACCCATCTAGCTTATATTAACCATCTAGACTTCAAAACGAACAGTGGTTTTGCAAAAATGAAAACTACCTAAAAGTGTCTAAAATCGAGTGGAAATCACCAAATAAGCATTTTTAAGTTTCGTTGTTTTTTCATGGTTATTTGCCAGATTTTGTGAGTTTGTGTATTCTGAAAACGGTTGTGACTTCGATGAACGCTTTGATAAATATAATGTTTTCAACACCCATCTAGCTTATATTAACCATCTAGACTTCAAAACGAACAGTGGTTTTGCAAAAATGAAAACTACCTAAAAGTGTCTAAAATCGACTGGAAATCACCAAATAAGCATTTTTAAGTTTCGTTGTTTTTTCATGGTTATTTGCCAGATTTTGTGAGTTTGTGTATTCTGAAAACGGTTGTGACTTCGATGAACGCTTTGATAAATATAATGTTTTCAACACCCATCTAGCTTATATTAACCATCTAGACTTCAAAACGAACAGTGGTTTTGCAAAAATGAAAACTACCTAAAAGTGTCTAAAATCGACTGGAAATCACGAAATAAGCATTTTCAAGTTTTGTTGTTTTTTCATGGTTATTTGCCAAATTTTGTGAGTTTGTGTATTCTGAAAACGGTTGTGACTTCGATGAACGCTTTGATAAATATAATGTTTTCAACACCCATCTAGCTTATATTAACCATCTAGACTTCAAAACGAACAGTGGTTTTGCAAAAATGAAAACTACCTAAAAGTGTCTAAAATCGACTGGAAATCACCAAATAAGCATTTTTAAGTTTCGTTGTTTTTTCATGGTTATTTGCCAGATTTTGTGAGTTTGTGTATTCTGAAAACGGTTGTGACTTCGATGAACGCTTTGATAAATATAATGTTTTCAACACCCATCTAGCTTATATTAACCATCTAGACTTCAAAACGAACAGTGGTTTTGCAAAAACGAAAACTACCTAAAAGTGTCTAAAATCGACTGGAAATCACGAAATAAGCATTTTCAAGTTTTGTTGTTTTTTCATGGTTATTTGCCAAATTTTGTGAGTTTGTGTATTCTGAAAACGGTTGTGACTTCGATGAACGCTTTGATAAATATAATGTTTTCAACACCCATCTAGCTTATATTAACCATCTAGACTTCAAAACGAACAGTGGTTTTGCAAAAATGAAAACTACCTAAAAGTGTCTAAAATCGACTGGAAATCACGAAATAAGCATTTTCAAGTTTTGTTGTTTTTTCATGGTTATTTGCCAAATTTTGTGAGTTTGTGTATTCTGAAAACGGTTGTGACTTCGATGAACGCTTTGATAAATATAATGTTTTCAACACCCATCTAGCTTATATTAACCATCTAGACTTCAAAACGAACAGTGGTTTTGCAAAAATGAAAACTACCTAAAAGTGTCTAAAATCGACTGGAAATCACCAAATAAGCATTTTTAAGTTTCGTTGTTTTTTCATGGTTATTTGCCAGATTTTGTGAGTTTGTGTATTCTGAAAACGGTTGTGACTTCGATGAACGCTTTGATAAATATAATGTTTTCAACACCCATCTAGCTTATATTAACCATCTAGACTTCAAAACGAACAGTGGTTTTGCAAAAATGAAAACTACCTAAAAGTGTCTAAAATCGAGTGGAAATCTCGAAATAAGCATTTTCAAGTTTTGTTGTTTTTTCATGGTTATTTGCCAAATTTTGTGAGTTTGTGTATTCTGAAAACGGTTGTGACTTCGATGAACGCTTTGATAAATATAATGTTTTCAACACCCATCTAGCTTATATTAACCATCTAGACTTCAAAACGAACAGTGGTTTTGCAAAAATGAAAACTACCTAAAAGTGTCTAAAATCGACTGGAAATCACCAAATAAGCATTTTTAAGTTTCGTTGTTTTTTCATGGTTATTTGCCAGATTTTGTGAGTTTGTGTATTCTGAAAACGGTTGTGACTTCGATGAATGCTTTGATAAATATAATGTTTTCAACACCCATCTAGCTTATATTAACCATCTAGACTTCAAAACGAACAGTGGTTTTGCAAAAATGAAAACTACCTAAAAGTGTCTAAAATCGAGTGGAAATCTCGAAATAAGCATATTCAAGTTTTGTTGTTTTTTCATGGTTATTTCCCAAATTTTGTGAGTTTGTGTATTCTGAAAACGGTTGTGACTTCGATGAACGCGTTGATAAATATAATGTTTTCAACACCCATCTAGCTTATATTAACCATCTAGACTTCAAAACGAACAGTGGTTTTGCAAAAATGAAAACTACCTAAAAGTGTCTAAAATCGAGTGGAAATCGCGAAATAAGCATTTTCAAGTTTTGTTGTTTTTTCATGGTTATTTGCCAAATTTTGTGAGTTTGTGTATTCTGAAAACGGTTGTGACTTCGATGAACGCTTTGATAAATATAATGTTTTCAACACCCATCTAGCTTATATTAACCATCTAGACTTCAAAACGAACAGTGGTTTTGCAAAAATGAAAACTACCTAAAAGTGTCTAAAATCGAGTGGAAATCTCGAAATAAGCATTTTCAAGTTTTGTTGTTTTTTCATGGTTATTTGCCAAATTTTGTGAGTTTGTGTATTCTGAAAACGGTTGTGACTTCGATGAACGCTTTGATAAATATAATGTTTTCAACACCCATCTAGCTTATATTAACCATCTAGACTTCAAAACGAACAGTGGTTTTGCAAAAATGAAAACTACCTAAAAGTGTCTAAAATCGACTGGAAATCACCAAATAAGCATTTTTAAGTTTCGTTGTTTTTTCATGGTTATTTGCCAGATTTTGTGAGTTTGTGTATTCTGAAAACGGTTGTGACTTCGATGAATGCTTTGATAAATATAATGTTTTCAACACCCATCTAGCTTATATTAACCATCTAGACTTCAAAACGAACAGTGGTTTTGCAAAAATGAAAACTACCTAAAAGTGTCTAAAATCGAGTGGAAATCTCGAAATAAGCATTTTCAAGTTTTGTTGTTTTTTCATGGTTATTTGCCAAATTTTGTGAGTTTGTGTATTCTGAAAACGGTTGTGACTTCGATGAACGCTTTGATAAATATAATGTTTTCAACACCCATCTAGCTTATATTAACCATCTAGACTTCAAAACGAACAGTGGTTTTGCAAAAATGAAAACTACCTAAAAGTGTCTAAAATCGACTGGAAATCACGAAATAAGCATTTTCAAGTTTTGTTGTTTTTTCATGGTTATTTGCCAAATTTTGTGAGTTTGTGTAATCTGAAAACGGTTATGACTTCGATGAACGCTTTGATAAATATAATGTTTTCAACACCCATCTAGCTTATATTAACCATCTAGACTTCAAAACGAACAGTGGTTTTGCAAAAATGAAAACTACCTAAAAGTGTCTAAAATCGACTGGAAATCACGAAATAAGAATTTTCAAGTTTTGTTGTTTTTTCATGGTTATTTCCCAAATTTTGTGAGTTTGTGTATTCTGAAAACGGTTGTGACTTCGATGAACGCGTTGATAAATATAATGTTTTCAACACCCATCTAGCTTATATTAACCATCTAGACTTCAAAACGAACAGTGGTTTTGCAAAAATGAAAACTACCTAAAAGTGTCTAAAATCGAGTGGAAATCACGAAATAAGCATTTTCAAGTTTTGTTGTTTTTTCATGGTTATTTGCCAAATTTTGTGAGTTTGTGTATTCTGAAAACGGTTGTGACTTCGATGAACGCTTTGATAAATATAATGTTTTCAACACCCATCTAGCTTATATTAACCATCTAGACTTCAAAACGAACAGTGGTTTTGCAAAAATGAAAACTACCTAAAAGTGTCTAAAATCGACTGGAAATCACGAAATAAGCATTTTCAAGTTTTGTTGTTTTTTCATGGTTATTTGCCAAATTTTGTGAGTTTGTGTATTCTGAAAACGGTTGTGACTTCGATGAACGCTTTGATAAATATAATGTTTTCAACACCCATCTAGCTTATATTAACCATCTAGACTTCAAAACGAACAGTGGTTTTGCAAAAATGAAAACTACCTAAAAGTGTCTAAAATCGACTGGAAATCACCAAATAAGCATTTTTAAGTTTCGTTGTTTTTTCATGGTTATTTGCCAGATTTTGTGAGTTTGTGTATTCTGAAAACGGTTGTGACTTCGATGAACGCTTTGATAAATATAATGTTTTCAACACCCATCTAGCTTATATTAACCATCTAGACTTCAAAACGAACAGTGGTTTTGCAAAAATGAAAACTACCTAAAAGTGTCTAAAATCGAGTGGAAATCTCGAAATAAGCATTTTCAAGTTTTGTTGTTTTTTCATGGTTATTTCCCAAATTTTGTGAGTTTGTGTATTCTGAAAATGGTTGTGACTTCGATGAACGCTTTGATAAATATAATGTTTTCAACACCCATCTAGCTTATATTAACCATCTAGACTTCAAAACGAACAGTGGTTTTGCAAAAATGAAAACTACCTAAAAGTGTCTAAAATCGACTGGAAATCACCAAATAAGCATTTTTAAGTTTCGTTGTTTTTTCATGGTTATTTGCCAGATTTTGTGAGTTTGTGTATTCTGAAAACGGTTGTGACTTCGATGAATGCTTTGATAAATATAATGTTTTCAACACCCATCTAGCTTATATTAACCATCTAGACTTCAAAACGAACAGTGGTTTTGCAAAAATGAAAACTACCTAAAAGTGTCTAAAATCGAGTGGAAATCTCGAAATAAGCATATTCAAGTTTTGTTGTTTTTTCATGGTTATTTGCCAAATTTTGTGAGTTTGTGTATTCTGAAAACGGTTGTGACTTCGATGAACGCTTTGATAAATATAATGTTTTCAACACCCATCTAGCTTATATTAACCATCTAGACTTCAAAACGAACAGTGGTTTTGCAAAAATGAAAACTACCTAAAAGTGTCTAAAATCGACTGGAAATCACGAAATAAGCATTTTCAAGTTTTGTTGTTTTTTCATGGTTATTTGCCAAATTTTGTGAGTTTGTGTAATCTGAAAACGGTTATGACTTCGATGAACACTTTGATAAATATAATGTTTTCAACACCCATCTAGCTTATATTAACCATCTAGACTTCAAAACGAACAGTGGTTTTGCAAAAATGAAAACTACCTAAAAGTGTCTAAAATCGACTGGAAATCACGAAATAAGAATTTTCAAGTTTTGTTGTTTTTTCATGGTTATTTCCCAAATTTTGTGAGTTGGTGTATTCTGAAAATGGTTGTGACTTCGATGAACGCTTTGATAAATATAATGTTTTCAACACCCATCTAGCTTATATTAACCATCTAGACTTCAAAACGAACAGTGGTTTTGCAAAAATGAAAACTACCTAAAAGTGTCTAAAATCGACTGGAAATCACCAAATAAGCATTTTTAAGTTTCGTTGTTTTTTCATGGTTATTTGCCAGATTTTGTGAGTTTGTGTATTCTGAAAACGGTTGTGACTTCGATGAATGCTTTGATAAATATAATGTTTTCAACACCCATCTAGCTTATATTAACCATCTAGACTTCAAAACGAACAGTGGTTTTGCAAAAATGAAAACTACCTAAAAGTGTCTAAAATCGACTGGAAATCTCGAAATAAGCATATTCAAGTTTTGTTGTTTTTTCATGGTTATTTGCCAAATTTTGTGAGTTTGTGTATTCTGAAAACGGTTGTGACTTCGATGAACGCTTTGATAAATATAATGTTTTCAACACCCATCTAGCTTATATTAACCATCTAGGCTTCAAAACGAACAGTGGTTTTGCAAAAATGAAAACTACCTAAAAGTGTCTACAATCGACTGGAAATCACGAAATAAGCATTTTCAAGTTCTGTTGTTTGTTCATGGTTATTTCCCAAATTTTGTGAGTTTGTGTATTCTGAAAACGGTTGTGACTTCGATGAACGCGTTGATAAATATAATGTTTTCAACACCCATCTAGCTTATATTAACCATCTAGACTTCAAAACGAACAGTGGTTTTGCAAAAATGAAAACTACCTAAAAGTGTCTAAAATCGACTGGAAATCACGAAATAAGCATTTTCAAGTTTTGTTGTTTTTTCATGGTTATTTG
The DNA here is from genome assembly GCF_046866305.1 of Octopus bimaculoides. Classification (NCBI taxonomy): domain Eukaryota; kingdom Metazoa; phylum Mollusca; class Cephalopoda; order Octopoda; family Octopodidae; genus Octopus; species Octopus bimaculoides. The sequence continues at coordinate 351,079 of NW_028315304.1, read as the reverse complement.
CCAAATTTTGTGAGTTTGTGTATTCTGAAAACGGTTGTGACTTCGATGAACGCTTTGATAAATATAATGTTTTCAACACCCATCTAGCTTATATTAACCATCTAGACTTCAAAACGAACAGTGGTTTTGCAAAAATGAAAACTACCTAAAAGTGTCTAAAATCGACTGGAAATCACGAAATAAGCATTTTCAAGTTTTGTTGTTTTTTCATGGTTATTTGCCAAATTTTGTGAGTTTGTGTATTCTGAAAACGGTTGTGACTTCGATGAACGCTTTGATAAATATAATGTTTTCAACACCCATCTAGCTTATATTAACCATCTAGACTTCAAAACGAACAGTGGTTTTGCAAAAATGAAAACTACCTAAAAGTGTCTAAAATCGACTGGAAATCACCAAATAAGCATTTTTAAGTTTCGTTGTTTTTTCATGGTTATTTGCCAGATTTTGTGAGTTTGCGTATTCTGAAAACGGTTGTGACTTCGATGAACGCTTTGATAAATATAATGTTTTCAACACCCATCTAGCTTATATTAACCATCTAGACTTCAAAACGAACAGTGGTTTTGCAAAAATGAAAACTACCTAAAAGTGTCTAAAATCGACTGGAAATCACGAAATAAGCATTTTTGAGTTTCGTTCTTTTTTCATGGTTATTTGCCAGATTTTGTGAGTTTGTGTATTCTGAAAACGGTTGTGACTTCGATGAACGCTTTGATAAATATAATGTTTTCAACACCCATCTAGCTTATATTAACCATCTAGACTTCAAAACGAACAGTGGTTTTGCAAAAATGAAAACTACCTAAAAGTGTCTAAAATCGACTGGAAATCACCAAATAAGCATTTCTAAGTTTCGTTGTTTTTTCATGGTTATTTGCCAGATTTTGTGAGTTTGTGTATTCTGAAAACGGTTGTGACTTCGATGAACGCTTTGATAAATATAATGTTTTCAACACCCATCTAGCTTATATTAACCATCTAGACTTCAAAACGAACAGTGGTTTTGCAAAAATGAAAACTACCTAAAAGTGTCTAAAATCGACTGGAAATCACCAAATAAGCATTTTCAAGTTTTGTTGTTTTTTCATGGTTATTTGCCAGATTTTGTGAGTTTGTGTATTCTGAAAACGGTTGTGACTTCGATGAACGCGTTGATAAATATAATGTTTTCAACACCCATCTAGCTTATATTAACCATCTAGACTTCAAAACGAACAGTGGTTTTGCAAAAATGAAAACTACCTAAAAGTGTCTAAAATCGACTGGAAATCACGAAATAAGCATTTTCAAGTTTTGTTGTTTTTTCATGGTTATTTGCCAGATTTTGTGAGTTTGTGTATTCTGAAAACGGTTTTGACTTCGATGAACGCGTTGATAAATATAATGTTTTCAACACCCATATAGCTTCTATTAACCATCTAGACTTCAAAACGAATAGTAGTTTTGCAAAAATGAAGACTACCTAAAAGTGTCTAAAATCGAGTGGAAATCACGAAATAAGCATTTTCAAGTTTTGTTGTTTTTTCATGGTTATTTGCCAAATTTTGTGAGTTTGTGTATTCTGAAAACGGTTGTGACTTCGATGAACGCTTTGATAAATATAATGTTTTCAACACCCATCTAGCTTATATTAACCATCTAGACTTCAAAACGAACAGTGGTTTTGCAAAAATGAAAACTACCTAAAAGTGTCTACAATCGACTGGAAATCACGAAATAAGCATTTTCAAGTTTTGTTGTTTTTTCATGGTTATTTCCCAAATTTTGTGAGTTTGTGTATTCTGAAAACGGTTGTGACTTCGATGAACGCGTTGATAAATATAATGTTTTCAACACCCATCTAGCTTATATTAACCATCTAGACTTCAAAACGAACAGTGGTTTTGGAAAAATGAAAACTACCTAAAAGTGTCTAAAATCGACTGGAAATCACGAAATAAGCATTTTCAAGTTTTGTTGTTTTTTCATGGTTATTTGCCAGATTTTGTGAGTTTGTGTATTCTGAAAACGGTTGTGACTTCGATGAACGCTTTGATAAATATAATGTTTTCAACACCCATCTAGCTTATATTAACCATCTAGACTTCAAAACGAACAGTGGTTTTGCAAAAATGAAAACTACCTAAAAGTGTCTAAAATCGACTGGAAATCACGAAATAAGCATTTTCAAGTTTTGTTGTTTTTTCATGGTTATTTGCCAAATTTTGTGAGTTTGTGTATTCTGAAAACGGTTGTGACTTCGATGAACGCGTTGATAAATATAATGTTTTCAACACCCATATAGCTTCTATTAACCATCTAGACTTCAAAACGAACAGTGGTTTTGCAAAAATGAAAACTACCTAAAAGTGTCTAAAATCGAGTGGAAATCACGAAATAAGCATTTTCAAGTTTTGTCGTTTTTTCATGGTTATTTGCCAGATTTTGTGAGTTTGTGTATTCTGAAAACGGTTGTGACTTCGATGAACGCGTTGATAAATATAATGTTTTCAACACCCATATAGCTTCTATTAACCATCTAGACTTCAAAACGAACTGTGGTTTTGCAAAAATGAAAACTACCTAAAAGTGTCTAAAATCGAGTGGAAATCACGAAATAAGCATTTTCAAGTTTTGTCGTTTTTTCATGGTTATTTGCCAGATTTTGTGAGTTTGTGTATTCTGAAAACGGTTGTGACTTCGATGAACGCTTTGATAAATATAATGTTTTCAACACCCATCTAGCTTATATTAACCATCTAGACTTCAAAACGAACAGTGGTTTTGCAAAAATGAAAACGACCTAAAAGTGTCTAAAATCGAGTGCAAATCACAAAATAAGCATTTTCAAGTTTTGTTGCTTTTTCATGGTTATTTGCCAAATTTTGTGAGTTTGTGTTTTCTGTAAACGGTTGTGACTTCGATGAAAGCTTTGATAAATATAATGATTTCAACACCCATATAGCTTCTATTAACCATCTAGACTTCAAAACGAATAGTAGATTTGCAAAAATTAAGACTACCTAAAAGTGTCTAAAATCGAGTGGAAATCACGAAATAAGCATTTTCAAGTTTTGTTGCTTTTTCATGGTTACTTCCCAAATTTTGGGAGTTTTTGATTTCTGAAAACGGTTGTGACTTCGATGAACGCTTTGATAAATATAATGTTTTCAACACCCATCTAGCTTATATTAACCATCTAGACTTCAAAACGAACAGTGGTTTTGCAAAAATGAAAACTACCTAAAAGTGTCTAAAATCGACTGGAAATCACGAAATAAGCATTTTCAAGTTTTGTTGTTTTTTCATGGTTATTTGCCAAATTTTGTGAGTTTGTGTATTCTGAAAACGGTTGTGACTTCGATGAACGCTTTGATAAATATAATGTTTTCAACACCAATCTAGCTTATATTAACCATCTAGACTTCAAAACGAACAGTGGTTTTGCAAAAATGAAAACTACCTAAAAGTGTCTAAAATCGACTGGAAATCACCAAATAAGCATTTTTAAGTTTCGTTGTTTTTTCATGGTTATTTGCCAGATTTTGTGAGTTTGTGTATTCTGAAAACGGTTGTGACTTCGATGAACGCTTTGATAAATATAATGTTTTCAACACCCATCTAGCTTCTATTAACCATCTAGACTTCAAAACGAATAGTAGTTTTGCAAAAATGAAGACTACCTAAAAGTGTCTAAAATCGAGTGGAAATCACGAAATAAGCATTTTCAAGTTTTGTTGTTTTTTCATGGTTATTTGCCAAATTTTGTGAGTTTGTGTATTCTGAAAACGGTTGTGACTTCGATGAACGCTTTGATAAATATAATGTTTTCAACACCCATCTAGCTTATATTAACCATCTAGACTTCAAAACGAACAGTGGTTTTGCAAAAATGAAAACTACCTAAAAGTGTCTACAATCGACTGGAAATCACGAAATAAGCATTTTCAAGTTTTGTTGTTTTTTCATGGTTATTTCCCAAATTTTGTGAGTTTGTGTATTCTGAAAACGGTTGTGACTTCGATGAACGCGTTGATAAATATAATGTTTTCAACACCCATCTAGCTTATATTAACCATCTAGACTTCAAAACGAACAGTGGTTTTGGAAAAATGAAAACTACCTAAAAGTGTCTAAAATCGACTGGAAATCACGAAATAAGCATTTTCAAGTTTTGTTGTTTTTTCATGGTTATTTGCCAGATTTTGTGAGTTTGTGTATTCTGAAAACGGTTGTGACTTCGATGAACGCTTTGATAAATATAATGTTTTCAACACCCATCTAGCTTATATTAACCATCTAGACTTCAAAACGAACAGTGGTTTTGCAAAAATGAAAACTACCTAAAAGTGTCTAAAATCGACTGGAAATCACGAAATAAGCATTTTCAAGTTTTGTTGTTTTTTCATGGTTATTTGCCAAATTTTGTGAGTTTGTGTATTCTGAAAACGGTTGTGACTTCGATGAACGCGTTGATAAATATAATGTTTTCAACACCCATATAGCTTCTATTAACCATCTAGACTTCAAAACGAACAGTGGTTTTGCAAAAATGAAAACTACCTAAAAGTGTCTAAAATCGAGTGGAAATCACGAAATAAGCATTTTCAAGTTTTGTCGTTTTTTCATGGTTATTTGCCAGATTTTGTGAGTTTGTGTATTCTGAAAACGGTTGTGACTTCGATGAACGCGTTGATAAATATAATGTTTTCAACACCCATATAGCTTCTATTAACCATCTAGACTTCAAAACGAACTGTGGTTTTGCAAAAATGAAAACTACCTAAAAGTGTCTAAAATCGAGTGGAAATCACGAAATAAGCATTTTCAAGTTTTGTCGTTTTTTCATGGTTATTTGCCAGATTTTGTGAGTTTGTGTATTCTGAAAACGGTTGTGACTTCGATGAACGCTTTGATAAATATAATGTTTTCAACACCCATCTAGCTTATATTAACCATCTAGACTTCAAAACGAACAGTGGTTTTGCAAAAATGAAAACGACCTAAAAGTGTCTAAAATCGAGTGCAAATCACAAAATAAGCATTTTCAAGTTTTGTTGCTTTTTCATGGTTATTTGCCAAATTTTGTGAGTTTGTGTTTTCTGTAAACGGTTGTGACTTCGATGAAAGCTTTGATAAATATAATGATTTCAACACCCATATAGCTTCTATTAACCATCTAGACTTCAAAACGAATAGTAGATTTGCAAAAATTAAGACTACCTAAAAGTGTCTAAAATCGAGTGGAAATCACGAAATAAGCATTTTCAAGTTTTGTTGCTTTTTCATGGTTACTTCCCAAATTTTGGGAGTTTTTGATTTCTGAAAACGGTTGTGACTTCGATGAACGCTTTGATAAATATAATGTTTTCAACACCCATCTAGCTTATATTAACCATCTAGACTTCAAAACGAACAGTGGTTTTGCAAAAATGAAAACTACCTAAAAGTGTCTAAAATCGACTGGAAATCACGAAATAAGCATTTTCAAGTTTTGTTGTTTTTTCATGGTTATTTGCCAAATTTTGTGAGTTTGTGTATTCTGAAAACGGTTGTGACTTCGATGAACGCTTTGATAAATATAATGTTTTCAACACCAATCTAGCTTATATTAACCATCTAGACTTCAAAACGAACAGTGGTTTTGCAAAAATGAAAACTACCTAAAAGTGTCTAAAATCGACTGGAAATCACCAAATAAGCATTTTTAAGTTTCGTTGTTTTTTCATGGTTATTTGCCAGATTTTGTGAGTTTGTGTATTCTGAAAACGGTTGTGACTTCGATGAACGCTTTGATAAATATAATGTTTTCAACACCCATCTAGCTTATATTAACCATCTAGACTTCAAAACGAACAATGGTTTTGCAAAAATGAAAACTACCTAAAAGTGTCTAAAATCGACTGGAAATCACGAAATAAGCATTTTCAAGTTTTGTTGTTTTTTCATGGTTATTTGCCAAATTTTGTGAGTTTGTGTATTCTGAAAACGGTTGTGACTTCGATGAACGCTTTGATAAATATAATGTTTTCAACACCCATCTAGCTTATATTAACCATCTAGACTTCAAAACGAACAGTGGTTTTGCAAAAATGAAAACTACCTAAAAGTGTCTAAAATCGAGTGCAAATCACAAAATAAGCATTTTCAAGTTTTGTTGATTTTTCATGGTTATTTGCCAAATTTTGTGAGTTTGTGTATTCTGAAAACGGTTGTGACTTCGATGAACGCTTTGATAAATATAATGTTTTCAACACCCATCTAGCTTATATTAACCATCTAGACTTCAAAACGAACAGTGGTTTTGCAAAAATGAAAACTACCTAAAAGTGTCTACAATCGACTGGAAATTACGAAATAAGCATTTTCAAGTTTTGTTGTTTGTTCATGGTTATTTCCCAAATTTTGTGAGTTTGTGTATTCTGAAAACGGTTGTGACTTCGATGAACGCGTTGATAAATATAATGTTTTCAACACCCATCTAGCTTATATTAACCATCTAGACTTCAAAACGAACAGTGGTTTTGCAAAAATGAAAACTACCTAAAAGTGTCTAAAATCGACTGGAAATCACGAAATAAGCATTTTCAAGTTTTGTTGTTTTTTCATGGTTATTTGCCAAATTTTGTGAGTTTGTGTATTCTGAAAACGGTTGTGACTTCGATGAACGCTTTGATAAATATAATGTTTTCAACACCCATCTAGCTTATATTAACCATCTAGACTTCAAAACGAACAGTGGTTTTGCAAAAATGAAAACGACCTAAAAGTGTCTAAAATCGAGTGCAAATCACAAAATAAGCATTTTCAAGTTTTGTTGCTTTTCCATGGTTATTTGCCAAATTTTGTGAGTTTGTGTTTTCTGTAAACGGTTGTGACTTCGATGAAAGCTTTGATAAATATAATGATTTCAACACCCATATAGCTTCTATTAACCATCTAGACTTCAAAACGAATAGTAGTTTTGCAAAAATGAAGACTACCTAAAAGTGTCTAAAATCGAGTGGAAATCACGAAATAAGCATTTTCAAGTTTTGTTGCTTTTTCATGGTTACTTCCCAAATTTTGGGAGTTTTTGATTTCTGAAAACGGTTGTGACTTCGATGAACGCTTTGATAAATATAATGTTTTCAACACCCATCTAGCTTATATTAACCATCTAGACTTCAAAACGAACAGTGGTTTTGCAAAAATGAAAACTACCTAAAAGTGTCTAAAATCGACTGGAAATCACGAAATAAGCATTTTCAAGTTTTGTTGTTTTTTCATGGTTATTTGCCAAATTTTGTGAGTTTGTGTATTCTGAAAACGGTTGTGACTTCGATGAACGCTTTGATAAATATAATGTTTTCAACACCCATCTAGCTTATATTAACCATCTAGACTTCAAAACGAACAGTGGTTTTGCAAAAATGAAAACTACCTAAAAGTGTCTAAAATCGACTGGAAATCACCAAATAAGCATTTTTAAGTTTCGTTGTTTTTTCATGGTTATTTGCCAGATTTTGTGAGTTTGTGTATTCTGAAAACGGTTGTGACTTCGATGAACGCTTTGATAAATATAATGTTTTCAACACCCATCTAGCTTATATTAACCATCTAGACTTCAAAACGAACAATGGTTTTGCAAAAATGAACACTACCTAAAAGTGTCTAAAATCGAGTGCAAATCACAAAATAAGCATTTTCAAGTTTTGTTGCTTTTTCATGGTTATTTGCCAAATTTTGTGAGTTTGTGTATTCTGAAAACGGTTGTGACTTCGATGAACGCTTTGATAAATATAATGTTTTCAACACCCATCTAGCTTATATTAACCATCTAGACTTCAAAACGAACAGTGGTTTTGCAAAAATGAAAACTACCTAAAAGTGTCTACAATCGACTGGAAATCACGAAATAAGCATTTTCAAGTTTTGTTGTTTTTTCATGGTTATTTCCCAAATTTTGTGAGTTTGTGTATTCTGAAAACGGTTGTGACTTCGATGAACGCGTTGATAAATATAATGTTTTCAACACCCATCTAGCTTATATTAACCATCTAGACTTCAAAACGAACAGTGGTTTTGCAAAAATGAAAACTACCTAAAAGTGTCTAACATCGACTGGAAATCACGAAATAAGCATTTTTAAGTTTCGTTGTTTTTTCATGGTTATTTGCCAGATTTTGTGAGTTTGTGTATTCTGAAAACGGTTGTGACTTCGATGAACGCGTTGATAAATATAATGTTTTCAACACCCATCTAGCTTATATTAACCATCTAGACTTCAAAACGAACAGTGGTTTTGCAAAAATGAAAACTACCTAAAAGTGTCTAAAATCGACTGGAAATCACGAAATAAGCATTTTCAAGTTTTGTTGTTTTTTCATGGTTATTTGCCAAATTTTGTGAGTTTGTGTATTCTGAAAACGGTTGTGACTTCGATGAACGCTTTGATAAATATAATGTTTTCAACACCCATCTAGCTTATATTAACCATCTAGACTTCAAAACGAACAGTGGTTTTGCAAAAATGAAAACTACCTAAAAGTGTCTAAAATCGACTGGAAATCACGAAATAAGCATTTTCAAGTTTTGTTGTTTTTTCATGGTTATTTGCCAAATTTTGTGAGTTTGTGTATTCTGAAAACGGTTGTGACTTCGATGAACGCTTTGATAAATATAATGTTTTCAACACCCATCTAGCTTATATTAACCATCTAGACTTCAAAACGAACAGTGGTTTTGCAAAAATGAAAACTACCTAAAAGTGTCTAAAATCGACTGGAAATCACCAAATAAGCATTTTTAAGTTTCGTTGTTTTTTCATGGTTATTTGCCAGATTTTGTGAGTTTGTGTATTCTGAAAACGGTTGTGACTTCGATGAACGCTTTGATAAATATAATGTTTTCAACACCCATCTAGCTTATATTAACCATCTAGACTTCAAAACGAACAGTGGTTTTGCAAAAATGAAAACTACCTAAAAGTGTCTAAAATCGACTGGAAATCACGAAATAAGCATTTTTGAGTTTCGTTCTTTTTTCATGGTTATTTGCCAGATTTTGTGAGTTTGTGTATTCTGAAAACGGTTGTGACTTCGATGAACGCTTTGATAAATATAATGTTTTCAACACCCATCTAGCTTATATTAACCATCTAGACTTCAAAACGAACAGTGGTTTTGCAAAAATGAAAACTACCTAAAAGTGTCTAAAATCGACTGGAAATCACCAAATAAGCATTTCTAAGTTTCGTTGTTTTTTCATGGTTATTTGCCAGATTTTGTGAGTTTGTGTATTCTGAAAACGGTTGTGACTTCGATGAACGCTTTGATAAATATAATGTTTTCAACACCCATCTAGCTTATATTAACCATCTAGACTTCAAAACGAACAGTGGTTTTGCAAAAATGAAAACTACCTAAAAGTGTCTAAAATCGACTGGAAATCACCAAATAAGCATTTTCAAGTTTTGTTGTTTTTTCATGGTTATTTGCCAGATTTTGTGAGTTTGTGTATTCTGAAAACGGTTGTGACTTCGATGAACGCGTTGATAAATATAATGTTTTCAACACCCATCTAGCTTATATTAACCATCTAGACTTCAAAACGAACAGTGGTTTTGCAAAAATGAAAACTACCTAAAAGTGTCTAAAATCGACTGGAAATCACGAAATAAGCATTTTCAAGTTTTGTTGTTTTTTCATGGTTATTTGCCAGATTTTGTGAGTTTGTGTATTCTGAAAACGGTTTTGACTTCGATGAACGCGTTGATAAATATAATGTTTTCAACACCCATATAGCTTCTATTAACCATCTAGACTTCAAAACGAATAGTAGTTTTGCAAAAATGAAGACTACCTAAAAGTGTCTAAAATCGAGTGGAAATCACGAAATAAGCATTTTCAAGTTTTGTTGTTTTTTCATGGTTATTTGCCAAATTTTGTGAGTTTGTGTATTCTGAAAACGGTTGTGACTTCGATGAACGCTTTGATAAATATAATGTTTTCAACACCCATCTAGCTTATATTAACCATCTAGACTTCAAAACGAACAGTGGTTTTGCAAAAATGAAAACTACCTAAAAGTGTCTACAATCGACTGGAAATCACGAAATAAGCATTTTCAAGTTTTGTTGTTTTTTCATGGTTATTTCCCAAATTTTGTGAGTTTGTGTATTCTGAAAACGGTTGTGACTTCGATGAACGCGTTGATAAATATAATGTTTTCAACACCCATCTAGCTTATATTAACCATCTAGACTTCAAAACGAACAGTGGTTTTGGAAAAATGAAAACTACCTAAAAGTGTCTAAAATCGACTGGAAATCACGAAATAAGCATTTTCAAGTTTTGTTGTTTTTTCATGGTTATTTGCCAGATTTTGTGAGTTTGTGTATTCTGAAAACGGTTGTGACTTCGATGAACGCTTTGATAAATATAATGTTTTCAACACCCATCTAGCTTATATTAACCATCTAGACTTCAAAACGAACAGTGGTTTTGCAAAAATGAAAACTACCTAAAAGTGTCTAAAATCGACTGGAAATCACGAAATAAGCATTTTCAAGTTTTGTTGTTTTTTCATGGTTATTTGCCAAATTTTGTGAGTTTGTGTATTCTGAAAACGGTTGTGACTTCGATGAACGCGTTGATAAATATAATGTTTTCAACACCCATATAGCTTCTATTAACCATCTAGACTTCAAAACGAACAGTGGTTTTGCAAAAATGAAAACTACCTAAAAGTGTCTAAAATCGAGTGGAAATCACGAAATAAGCATTTTCAAGTTTTGTCGTTTTTTCATGGTTATTTGCCAGATTTTGTGAGTTTGTGTATTCTGAAAACGGTTGTGACTTCGATGAACGCGTTGATAAATATAATGTTTTCAACACCCATATAGCTTCTATTAACCATCTAGACTTCAAAACGAACTGTGGTTTTGCAAAAATGAAAACTACCTAAAAGTGTCTAAAATCGAGTGGAAATCACGAAATAAGCATTTTCAAGTTTTGTCGTTTTTTCATGGTTATTTGCCAGATTTTGTGAGTTTGTGTATTCTGAAAACGGTTGTGACTTCGATGAACGCTTTGATAAATATAATGTTTTCAACACCCATCTAGCTTATATTAACCATCTAGACTTCAAAACGAACAGTGGTTTTGCAAAAATGAAAACGACCTAAAAGTGTCTAAAATCGAGTGCAAATCACAAAATAAGCATTTTCAAGTTTTGTTGCTTTTTCATGGTTATTTGCCAAATTTTGTGAGTTTGTGTTTTCTGTAAACGGTTGTGACTTCGATGAAAGCTTTGATAAATATAATGATTTCAACACCCATATAGCTTCTATTAACCATCTAGACTTCAAAACGAATAGTAGTTTTGCAAAAATGAAGACTACCTAAAAGTGTCTAAAATCGAGTGGAAATCACGAAATAAGCATTTTCAAGTTTTGTTGCTTTTTCATGGTTACTTCCCAAATTTTGGGAGTTTTTGATTTCTGAAAACGGTTGTGACTTCGATGAACGCTTTGATAAATATAATGTTTTCAACACCCATCTAGCTTATATTAACCATCTAGACTTCAAAACGAACAGTGGTTTTGCAAAAATGAAAACTACCTAAAAGTGTCTAAAATCGACTGGAAATCACGAAATAAGCATTTTCAAGTTTTGTTGTTTTTTCATGGTTATTTGCCAAATTTTGTGAGTTTGTGTATTCTGAAAACGGTTGTGACTTCGATGAACGCTTTGATAAATATAATGTTTTCAACACCAATCTAGCTTATATTAACCATCTAGACTTCAAAACGAACAGTGGTTTTGCAAAAATGAAAACTACCTAAAAGTGTCTAAAATCGACTGGAAATCACCAAATAAGCATTTTTAAGTTTCGTTGTTTTTTCATGGTTATTTGCCAGATTTTGTGAGTTTGTGTATTCTGAAAACGGTTGTGACTTCGATGAACGCTTTGATAAATATAATGTTTTCAACACCCATCTAGCTTATATTAACCATCTAGACTTCAAAACGAACAATGGTTTTGCAAAAATGAAAACTACCTAAAAGTGTCTAAAATCGACTGGAAATCACGAAATAAGCATTTTCAAGTTTTGTTGTTTTTTCATGGTTATTTGCCAAATTTTGTGAGTTTGTGTATTCTGAAAACGGTTGTGACTTCGATGAACGCTTTGATAAATATAATGTTTTCAACACCCATCTAGCTTATATTAACCATCTAGACTTCAAAACGAACAGTGGTTTTGCAAAAATGAAAACTACCTAAAAGTGTCTAAAATCGAGTGCAAATCACAAAATAAGCATTTTCAAGTTTTGTTGATTTTTCATGGTTATTTGCCAAATTTTGTGAGTTTGTGTATTCTGAAAACGGTTGTGACTTCGATGAACGCTTTGATAAATATAATGTTTTCAACACCCATCTAGCTTATATTAACCATCTAGACTTCAAAACGAACAGTGGTTTTGCAAAAATGAAAACTACCTAAAAGTGTCTACAATCGACTGGAAATTACGAAATAAGCATTTTCAAGTTTTGTTGTTTGTTCATGGTTATTTCCCAAATTTTGTGAGTTTGTGTATTCTGAAAATGGTTGTGACTTCGATGAACGCGTTGATAAATATAATGTTTTCAACACCCATCTAGCTTATATTAACCATCTAGACTTCAAAACGAACAGTGGTTTTGCAAAAATGAAAACTACCTAAAAGTGTCTAAAATCGACTGGAAATCACGAAATAAGCATTTTCAAGTTTTGTTGTTTTTTCATGGTTATTTGCCAAATTTTGTGAGTTTGTGTATTCTGAAAACGGTTGTGACTTCGATGAACGCTTTGATAAATATAATGTTTTCAACACCCATCTAGCTTATATTAACCATCTAGACTTCAAAACGAACAGTGGTTTTGCAAAAATGAAAACGACCTAAAAGTGTCTAAAATCGAGTGCAAATCACAAAATAAGCATTTTCAAGTTTTGTTGCTTTTCCATGGTTATTTGCCAAATTTTGTGAGTTTGTGTTTTCTGTAAACGGTTGTGACTTCGATGAAAGCTTTGATAAATATAATGATTTCAACACCCATATAGCTTCTATTAACCATCTAGACTTCAAAACGAATAGTAGTTTTGCAAAAATGAAGACTACCTAAAAGTGTCTAAAATCGAGTGGAAATCACGAAATAAGCATTTTCAAGTTTTGTTGCTTTTTCATGGTTACTTCCCAAATTTTGGGAGTTTTTGATTTCTGAAAACGGTTGTGACTTCGATGAACGCTTTGATAAATATAATGTTTTCAACACCCATCTAGCTTATATTAACCATCTAGACTTCAAAACGAACAGTGGTTTTGCAAAAATGAAAACTACCTAAAAGTGTCTAAAATCGACTGGAAATCACCAAATAAGCATTTTTAAGTTTCGTTGTTTTTTCATGGTTATTTGCCAGATTTTGTGAGTTTGTGTATTCTGAAAACGGTTGTGACTTCGATGAACGCTTTGATAAATATAATGTTTTCAACACCCATCTAGCTTATATTAACCATCTAGACTTCAAAACGAACAATGGTTTTGCAAAAATGAACACTACCTAAAAGTGTCTAAAATCGAGTGCAAATCACAAAATAAGCATTTTCAAGTTTTGTTGCTTTTTCATGGTTATTTGCCAAATTTTGTGAGTTTGTGTATTCTGAAAACGGTTGTGACTTCGATGAACGCTTTGATAAATATAATGTTTTCAACACCCATCTAGCTTATATTAACCATCTAGACTTCAAAACGAACAGTGGTTTTGCAAAAATGAAAACTACCTAAAAGTGTCTACAATCGACTGGAAATCACGAAATAAGCATTTTCAAGTTTTGTTGTTTTTTCATGGTTATTTCCCAAATTTTGTGAGTTTGTGTATTCTGAAAACGGTTGTGACTTCGATGAACGCGTTGATAAATATAATGTTTTCAACACCCATCTAGCTTATATTAACCATCTAGACTTCAAAACGAACAGTGGTTTTGCAAAAATGAAAACTACCTAAAAGTGTCTAACATCGACTGGAAATCACGAAATAAGCATTTTCAAGTTTTGTTGTTTTTTCATGGTTATTTGCCAAATTTTGTGAGTTTGTGTATTCTGAAAACGGTTGTGACTTCGATGAACGCTTTGATAAATATAATGTTTTCAACACCCATCTAGCTTATATTAACCATCTAGACTTCAAAACGAACTGTGGTTTTGCAAAAATGAAAACTACCTAAAAGTGTCTAAAATCGAGTGGAAATCACGAAATAAGCATTTTCAAGTTTTGTCGTTTTTTCATGGTTATTTGCCAGATTTTGTGAGTTTGTGTATTCTGAAAACGGTTGTGACTTCGATGAACGCTTTGATAAATATAATGTTTTCAACACCCATCTAGCTTATATTAACCATCTAGACTTCAAAACGAACAGTGGTTTTGCAAAAATGAAAACGACCTAAAAGTGTCTAAAATCGAGTGCAAATCACAAAATAAGCATTTTCAAGTTTTGTTGCTTTTTCATGGTTATTTGCCAAATTTTGTGAGTTTGTGTTTTCTGTAAACGGTTGTGACTTCGATGAAAGCTTTGATAAATATAATGATTTCAACACCCATATAGCTTCTATTAACCATCTAGACTTCAAAACGAATAGTAGTTTTGCAAAAATGAAGACTACCTAAAAGTGTCTAAAATCGAGTGGAAATCACGAAATAAGCATTTTCAAGTTTTGTTGCTTTTTCATGGTTACTTCCCAAATTTTGGGAGTTTTTGATTTCTGAAAACGGTTGTGACTTCGATGAACGCTTTGATAAATATAATGTTTTCAACACCCATCTAGCTTATATTAACCATCTAGACTTCAAAACGAACAGTGGTTTTGCAAAAATGAAAACTACCTAAAAGTGTCTAAAATCGACTGGAAATCACCAAATAAGCATTTTTAAGTTTCGTTGTTTTTTCATGGTTATTTGCCAGATTTTGTGAGTTTGTGTATTCTGAAAACGGTTGTGACTTCGATGAACGCTTTGATAAATATAATGTTTTCAACACCCATCTAGCTTATATTAACCATCTAGACTTCAAAACGAACAATGGTTTTGCAAAAATGAAAACTACCTAAAAGTGTCTAAAATCGACTGGAAATCACGAAATAAGCATTTTCAAGTTTTGTTGTTTTTTCATGGTTATTTGCCAAATTTTGTGAGTTTGTGTATTCTGAAAACGGTTGTGACTTCGATGAACGCTTTGATAAATATAATGTTTTCAACACCCATCTAGCTTATATTAACCATCTAGACTTCAAAACGAACAGTGGTTTTGCAAAAATGAAAACTACCTAAAAGTGTCTAAAATCGAGTGCAAATCACAAAATAAGCATTTTCAAGTTTTGTTGATTTTTCATGGTTATTTGCCAAATTTTGTGAGTTTGTGTATTCTGAAAACGGTTGTGACTTCGATGAACGCTTTGATAAATATAATGTTTTCAACACCCATCTAGCTTATATTAACCATCTAGACTTCAAAACGAACAGTGGTTTTGCAAAAATGAAAACTACCTAAAAGTGTCTACAATCGACTGGAAATCACGAAATAAGCATTTTCAAGTTCTGTTGTTTGTTCATGGTTATTTCCCAAATTTTGTGAGTTTGTGTATTCTGAAAACGGTTGTGACTTCGATGAACGCGTTGATAAATATAATGTTTTCAACACCCATCTAGCTTATATTAACCATCTAGACTTCAAAACGAACAGTGGTTTTGCAAAAATGAAAACTACCTAAAAGTGTCTAAAATCGACTGGAAATCACGAAATAAGCATTTTCAAGTTTTGTTGTTTTTTCATGGTTATTTGCCAAATTTTGTGAGTTTGTGTATTCTGAAAACGGTTGTGACTTCGATGAACGCTTTGATAAATATAATGTTTTCAACACCCATCTAGCTTATATTAACCATCTAGACTTCAAAACGAACAGTGGTTTTGCAAAAATGAAAACGACCTAAAAGTGTCTAAAATCGAGTGCAAATCACAAAATAAGCATTTTCAAGTTTTGTTGCTTTTCCATGGTTATTTGCCAAATTTTGTGAGTTTGTGTTTTCTGTAAACGGTTGTGACTTCGATGAAAGCTTTGATAAATATAATGATTTCAACACCCATATAGCTTCTATTAACCATCTAGACTTCAAAACGAATAGTAGTTTTGCAAAAATGAAGACTACCTAAAAGTGTCTAAAATCGAGTGGAAATCACGAAATAAGCATTTTCAAGTTTTGTTGCTTTTTCATGGTTACTTCCCAAATTTTGGGAGTTTTTGATTTCTGAAAACGGTTGTGACTTCGATGAACGCTTTGATAAATATAATGTTTTCAACACCCATCTAGCTTATATTAACCATCTAGACTTCAAAACGAACAGTGGTTTTGCAAAAATGAAAACTACCTAAAAGTGTCTAAAATCGACTGGAAATCACGAAATAAGCATTTTCAAGTTTTGTTGTTTTTTCATGGTTATTTGCCAAATTTTGTGAGTTTGTGTATTCTGAAAACGGTTGTGACTTCGATGAACGCTTTGATAAATATAATGTTTTCAACACCCATCTAGCTTATATTAACCATCTAGACTTCAAAACGAACAGTGGTTTTGCAAAAATGAAAACTACCTAAAAGTGTCTAAAATCGACTGGAAATCACCAAATAAGCATTTTTAAGTTTCGTTGTTTTTTCATGGTTATTTGCCAGATTTTGTGAGTTTGTGTATTCTGAAAACGGTTGTGACTTCGATGAACGCTTTGATAAATATAATGTTTTCAACACCCATCTAGCTTATATTAACCATCTAGACTTCAAAACGAACAATGGTTTTGCAAAAATGAAAACTACCTAAAAGTGTCTAAAATCGAGTGCAAATCACAAAATAAGCATTTTCAAGTTTTGTTGCTTTTTCATGGTTATTTGCCAAATTTTGTGAGTTTGTGTATTCTGAAAACGGTTGTGACTTCGATGAACGCTTTGATAAATATAATGTTTTCAACACCCATCTAGCTTATATTAACCATCTAGACTTCAAAACGAACAGTGGTTTTGCAAAAATGAAAACTACCTAAAAGTGTCTACAATCGACTGGAAATCACGAAATAAGCATTTTCAAGTTTTGTTGTTTTTTCATGGTTATTTCCCAAATTTTGTGAGTTTGTGTATTCTGAAAACGGTTGTGACTTCGATGAACGCGTTGATAAATATAATGTTTTCAACACCCATCTAGCTTATATTAACCATCTAGACTTCAAAACGAACAGTGGTTTTGCAAAAATGAAAACTACCTAAAAGTGTCTAACATCGACTGGAAATCACGAAATAAGCATTTTCAAGTTTTGTTGTTTTTTCATGGTTATTTGCCAAATTTTGTGAGTTTGTGTATTCTGAAAACGGTTGTGACTTCGATGAACGCTTTGATAAATATAATGTTTTCAACACCCATCTAGCTTATATTAACCATCTAGACTTCAAAACGAACTGTGGTTTTGCAAAAATGAAAACTACCTAAAAGTGTCTAAAATCGAGTGGAAATCACGAAATAAGCATTTTCAAGTTTTGTCGTTTTTTCATGGTTATTTGCCAGATTTTGTGAGTTTGTGTATTCTGAAAACGGTTGTGACTTCGATGAACGCTTTGATAAATATAATGTTTTCAACACCCATCTAGCTTATATTAACCATCTAGACTTCAAAACGAACAGTGGTTTTGCAAAAATGAAAACTACCTAAAAGTGTCTAAAATCGAGTGCAAATCACAAAATAAGCATTTTCAAGTTTTGTTGATTTTTCATGGTTATTTGCCAAATTTTGTGAGTTTGTGTATTCTGAAAACGGTTGTGACTTCGATGAACGCTTTGATAAATATAATGTTTTCAACACCCATCTAGCTTATATTAACCATCTAGACTTCAAAACGAACAGTGGTTTTGCAAAAATGAAAACTACCTAAAAGTGTCTACAATCGACTGGAAATCACGAAATAAGCATTTTCAAGTTCTGTTGTTTGTTCATGGTTATTTCCCAAATTTTGTGAGTTTGTGTATTCTGAAAACGGTTGTGACTTCGATGAACGCGTTGATAAATATAATGTTTTCAACACCCATCTAGCTTATATTAACCATCTAGACTTCAAAACGAACAGTGGTTTTGCAAAAATGAAAACTACCTAAAAGTGTCTAAAATCGACTGGAAATCACCAAATAAGCATTTTTAAGTTTCGTTGTTTTTTCATGGTTATTTGCCAGATTTTGTGAGTTTGTGTATTCTGAAAACGGTTGTGACTTCGATGAACGCTTTGATAAATATAATGTTTTCAACACCCATCTAGCTTATATTAACCATCTAGACTTCAAAACGAACAGTGGTTTTGCAAAAATGAAAACTACCTAAAAGTGTCTAAAATCGACTGGAAATCACGAAATAAGCATTTTCAAGTTTTGTTGTTTTTTCATGGTTATTTGCCAAATTTTGTGAGTTTGTGTATTCTGAAAACGGTTGTGACTTCGATGAACGCTTTGATAAATATAATGTTTTCAACACCCATCTAGCTTATATTAACCATCTAGACTTCAAAACGAACAGTGGTTTTGCAAAAATGAAAACTACCTAAAAGTGTCTAAAATCGACTGGAAATCACCAAATAAGCATTTTTAAGTTTCGTTGTTTTTTCATGGTTATTTGCCAGATTTTGTGAGTTTGTGTATTCTGAAAACGGTTGTGACTTCGATGAACGCTTTGATAAATATAATGTTTTCAACACCCATCTAGCTTATATTAACCATCTAGACTTCAAAACGAACAGTGGTTTTGCAAAAACGAAAACTACCTAAAAGTGTCTAAAATCGACTGGAAATCACGAAATAAGCATTTTCAAGTTTTGTTGTTTTTTCATGGTTATTTGCCAAATTTTGTGAGTTTGTGTATTCTGAAAACGGTTGTGACTTCGATGAACGCTTTGATAAATATAATGTTTTCAACACCCATCTAGCTTATATTAACCATCTAGACTTCAAAACGAACAGTGGTTTTGCAAAAATGAAAACTACCTAAAAGTGTCTAAAATCGACTGGAAATCACGAAATAAGCATTTTCAAGTTTTGTTGTTTTTTCATGGTTATTTGCCAAATTTTGTGAGTTTGTGTATTCTGAAAACGGTTGTGACTTCGATGAACGCTTTGATAAATATAATGTTTTCAACACCAATCTAGCTTATATTAACCATCTAGACTTCAAAACGAACAGTGGTTTTGCAAAAATGAAAACTACCTAAAAGTGTCTAAAATCGACTGGAAATCACCAAATAAGCATTTTTAAGTTTCGTTGTTTTTTCATGGTTATTTGCCAGATTTTGTGAGTTTGTGTATTCTGAAAACGGTTGTGACTTCGATGAACGCTTTGATAAATATAATGTTTTCAACACCCATCTAGCTTATATTAACCATCTAGACTTCAAAACGAACAGTGGTTTTGCAAAAATGAAAACTACCTAAAAGTGTCTAAAATCGAGTGGAAATCTCGAAATAAGCATTTTCAAGTTTTGTTGTTTTTTCATGGTTATTTGCCAAATTTTGTGAGTTTGTGTATTCTGAAAACGGTTGTGACTTCGATGAACGCTTTGATAAATATAATGTTTTCAACACCCATCTAGCTTATATTAACCATCTAGACTTCAAAACGAACAGTGGTTTTGCAAAAATGAAAACTACCTAAAAGTGTCTAAAATCGACTGGAAATCACCAAATAAGCATTTTTAAGTTTCGTTGTTTTTTCATGGTTATTTGCCAGATTTTGTGAGTTTGTGTATTCTGAAAACGGTTGTGACTTCGATGAATGCTTTGATAAATATAATGTTTTCAACACCCATCTAGCTTATATTAACCATCTAGACTTCAAAACGAACAGTGGTTTTGCAAAAATGAAAACTACCTAAAAGTGTCTAAAATCGAGTGGAAATCTCGAAATAAGCATATTCAAGTTTTGTTGTTTTTTCATGGTTATTTCCCAAATTTTGTGAGTTTGTGTATTCTGAAAACGGTTGTGACTTCGATGAACGCGTTGATAAATATAATGTTTTCAACACCCATCTAGCTTATATTAACCATCTAGACTTCAAAACGAACAGTGGTTTTGCAAAAATGAAAACTACCTAAAAGTGTCTAAAATCGAGTGGAAATCGCGAAATAAGCATTTTCAAGTTTTGTTGTTTTTTCATGGTTATTTGCCAAATTTTGTGAGTTTGTGTATTCTGAAAACGGTTGTGACTTCGATGAACGCTTTGATAAATATAATGTTTTCAACACCCATCTAGCTTATATTAACCATCTAGACTTCAAAACGAACAGTGGTTTTGCAAAAATGAAAACTACCTAAAAGTGTCTAAAATCGAGTGGAAATCTCGAAATAAGCATTTTCAAGTTTTGTTGTTTTTTCATGGTTATTTGCCAAATTTTGTGAGTTTGTGTATTCTGAAAACGGTTGTGACTTCGATGAACGCTTTGATAAATATAATGTTTTCAACACCCATCTAGCTTATATTAACCATCTAGACTTCAAAACGAACAGTGGTTTTGCAAAAATGAAAACTACCTAAAAGTGTCTAAAATCGACTGGAAATCACCAAATAAGCATTTTTAAGTTTCGTTGTTTTTTCATGGTTATTTGCCAGATTTTGTGAGTTTGTGTATTCTGAAAACGGTTGTGACTTCGATGAATGCTTTGATAAATATAATGTTTTCAACACCCATCTAGCTTATATTAACCATCTAGACTTCAAAACGAACAGTGGTTTTGCAAAAATGAAAACTACCTAAAAGTGTCTAAAATCGAGTGGAAATCTCGAAATAAGCATTTTCAAGTTTTGTTGTTTTTTCATGGTTATTTGCCAAATTTTGTGAGTTTGTGTATTCTGAAAACGGTTGTGACTTCGATGAACGCTTTGATAAATATAATGTTTTCAACACCCATCTAGCTTATATTAACCATCTAGACTTCAAAACGAACAGTGGTTTTGCAAAAATGAAAACTACCTAAAAGTGTCTAAAATCGACTGGAAATCACGAAATAAGCATTTTCAAGTTTTGTTGTTTTTTCATGGTTATTTGCCAAATTTTGTGAGTTTGTGTAATCTGAAAACGGTTATGACTTCGATGAACGCTTTGATAAATATAATGTTTTCAACACCCATCTAGCTTATATTAACCATCTAGACTTCAAAACGAACAGTGGTTTTGCAAAAATGAAAACTACCTAAAAGTGTCTAAAATCGACTGGAAATCACGAAATAAGAATTTTCAAGTTTTGTTGTTTTTTCATGGTTATTTCCCAAATTTTGTGAGTTTGTGTATTCTGAAAACGGTTGTGACTTCGATGAACGCGTTGATAAATATAATGTTTTCAACACCCATCTAGCTTATATTAACCATCTAGACTTCAAAACGAACAGTGGTTTTGCAAAAATGAAAACTACCTAAAAGTGTCTAAAATCGAGTGGAAATCACGAAATAAGCATTTTCAAGTTTTGTTGTTTTTTCATGGTTATTTGCCAAATTTTGTGAGTTTGTGTATTCTGAAAACGGTTGTGACTTCGATGAACGCTTTGATAAATATAATGTTTTCAACACCCATCTAGCTTATATTAACCATCTAGACTTCAAAACGAACAGTGGTTTTGCAAAAATGAAAACTACCTAAAAGTGTCTAAAATCGACTGGAAATCACGAAATAAGCATTTTCAAGTTTTGTTGTTTTTTCATGGTTATTTGCCAAATTTTGTGAGTTTGTGTATTCTGAAAACGGTTGTGACTTCGATGAACGCTTTGATAAATATAATGTTTTCAACACCCATCTAGCTTATATTAACCATCTAGACTTCAAAACGAACAGTGGTTTTGCAAAAATGAAAACTACCTAAAAGTGTCTAAAATCGACTGGAAATCACCAAATAAGCATTTTTAAGTTTCGTTGTTTTTTCATGGTTATTTGCCAGATTTTGTGAGTTTGTGTATTCTGAAAACGGTTGTGACTTCGATGAACGCTTTGATAAATATAATGTTTTCAACACCCATCTAGCTTATATTAACCATCTAGACTTCAAAACGAACAGTGGTTTTGCAAAAATGAAAACTACCTAAAAGTGTCTAAAATCGAGTGGAAATCTCGAAATAAGCATTTTCAAGTTTTGTTGTTTTTTCATGGTTATTTCCCAAATTTTGTGAGTTTGTGTATTCTGAAAATGGTTGTGACTTCGATGAACGCTTTGATAAATATAATGTTTTCAACACCCATCTAGCTTATATTAACCATCTAGACTTCAAAACGAACAGTGGTTTTGCAAAAATGAAAACTACCTAAAAGTGTCTAAAATCGACTGGAAATCACCAAATAAGCATTTTTAAGTTTCGTTGTTTTTTCATGGTTATTTGCCAGATTTTGTGAGTTTGTGTATTCTGAAAACGGTTGTGACTTCGATGAATGCTTTGATAAATATAATGTTTTCAACACCCATCTAGCTTATATTAACCATCTAGACTTCAAAACGAACAGTGGTTTTGCAAAAATGAAAACTACCTAAAAGTGTCTAAAATCGAGTGGAAATCTCGAAATAAGCATATTCAAGTTTTGTTGTTTTTTCATGGTTATTTGCCAAATTTTGTGAGTTTGTGTATTCTGAAAACGGTTGTGACTTCGATGAACGCTTTGATAAATATAATGTTTTCAACACCCATCTAGCTTATATTAACCATCTAGACTTCAAAACGAACAGTGGTTTTGCAAAAATGAAAACTACCTAAAAGTGTCTAAAATCGACTGGAAATCACGAAATAAGCATTTTCAAGTTTTGTTGTTTTTTCATGGTTATTTGCCAAATTTTGTGAGTTTGTGTAATCTGAAAACGGTTATGACTTCGATGAACACTTTGATAAATATAATGTTTTCAACACCCATCTAGCTTATATTAACCATCTAGACTTCAAAACGAACAGTGGTTTTGCAAAAATGAAAACTACCTAAAAGTGTCTAAAATCGACTGGAAATCACCAAATAAGCATTTTTAAGTTTCGTTGTTTTTTCATGGTTATTTGCCAGATTTTGTGAGTTTGTGTATTCTGAAAACGGTTGTGACTTCGATGAACGCTTTGATAAATATAATGTTTTCAACACCCATCTAGCTTATATTAACCATCTAGACTTCAAAACGAACAATGGTTTTGCAAAAATGAACACTACCTAAAAGTGTCTAAAATCGAGTGCAAATCACAAAATAAGCATTTTCAAGTTTTGTTGCTTTTTCATGGTTATTTGCCAAATTTTGTGAGTTTGTGTATTCTGAAAACGGTTGTGACTTCGATGAACGCTTTGATAAATATAATGTTTTCAACACCCATCTAGCTTATATTAACCATCTAGACTTCAAAACGAACAGTGGTTTTGCAAAAATGAAAACTACCTAAAAGTGTCTACAATCGACTGGAAATCACGAAATAAGCATTTTCAAGTTTTGTTGTTTTTTCATGGTTATTTCCCAAATTTTGTGAGTTTGTGTATTCTGAAAACGGTTGTGACTTCGATGAACGCGTTGATAAATATAATGTTTTCAACACCCATCTAGCTTATATTAACCATCTAGACTTCAAAACGAACAGTGGTTTTGCAAAAATGAAAACTACCTAAAAGTGTCTAACATCGACTGGAAATCACGAAATAAGCATTTTCAAGTTTTGTTGTTTTTTCATGGTTATTTGCCAAATTTTGTGAGTTTGTGTATTCTGAAAACGGTTGTGACTTCGATGAACGCTTTGATAAATATAATGTTTTCAACACCCATCTAGCTTATATTAACCATCTAGACTTCAAAACGAACTGTGGTTTTGCAAAAATGAAAACTACCTAAAAGTGTCTAAAATCGAGTGGAAATCACGAAATAAGCATTTTCAAGTTTTGTCGTTTTTTCATGGTTATTTGCCAGATTTTGTGAGTTTGTGTATTCTGAAAACGGTTGTGACTTCGATGAACGCTTTGATAAATATAATGTTTTCAACACCCATCTAGCTTATATTAACCATCTAGACTTCAAAACGAACAGTGGTTTTGCAAAAATGAAAACGACCTAAAAGTGTCTAAAATCGAGTGCAAATCACAAAATAAGCATTTTCAAGTTTTGTTGCTTTTTCATGGTTATTTGCCAAATTTTGTGAGTTTGTGTTTTCTGTAAACGGTTGTGACTTCGATGAAAGCTTTGATAAATATAATGATTTCAACACCCATATAGCTTCTATTAACCATCTAGACTTCAAAACGAATAGTAGTTTTGCAAAAATGAAGACTACCTAAAAGTGTCTAAAATCGAGTGGAAATCACGAAATAAGCATTTTCAAGTTTTGTTGCTTTTTCATGGTTACTTCCCAAATTTTGGGAGTTTTTGATTTCTGAAAACGGTTGTGACTTCGATGAACGCTTTGATAAATATAATGTTTTCAACACCCATCTAGCTTATATTAACCATCTAGACTTCAAAACGAACAGTGGTTTTGCAAAAATGAAAACTACCTAAAAGTGTCTAAAATCGACTGGAAATCACCAAATAAGCATTTTTAAGTTTCGTTGTTTTTTCATGGTTATTTGCCAGATTTTGTGAGTTTGTGTATTCTGAAAACGGTTGTGACTTCGATGAACGCTTTGATAAATATAATGTTTTCAACACCCATCTAGCTTATATTAACCATCTAGACTTCAAAACGAACAATGGTTTTGCAAAAATGAAAACTACCTAAAAGTGTCTAAAATCGACTGGAAATCACGAAATAAGCATTTTCAAGTTTTGTTGTTTTTTCATGGTTATTTGCCAAATTTTGTGAGTTTGTGTATTCTGAAAACGGTTGTGACTTCGATGAACGCTTTGATAAATATAATGTTTTCAACACCCATCTAGCTTATATTAACCATCTAGACTTCAAAACGAACAGTGGTTTTGCAAAAATGAAAACTACCTAAAAGTGTCTAAAATCGAGTGCAAATCACAAAATAAGCATTTTCAAGTTTTGTTGATTTTTCATGGTTATTTGCCAAATTTTGTGAGTTTGTGTATTCTGAAAACGGTTGTGACTTCGATGAACGCTTTGATAAATATAATGTTTTCAACACCCATCTAGCTTATATTAACCATCTAGACTTCAAAACGAACAGTGGTTTTGCAAAAATGAAAACTACCTAAAAGTGTCTACAATCGACTGGAAATCACGAAATAAGCATTTTCAAGTTCTGTTGTTTGTTCATGGTTATTTCCCAAATTTTGTGAGTTTGTGTATTCTGAAAACGGTTGTGACTTCGATGAACGCGTTGATAAATATAATGTTTTCAACACCCATCTAGCTTATATTAACCATCTAGACTTCAAAACGAACAGTGGTTTTGCAAAAATGAAAACTACCTAAAAGTGTCTAAAATCGACTGGAAATCACGAAATAAGCATTTTCAAGTTTTGTTGTTTTTTCATGGTTATTTGCCAAATTTTGTGAGTTTGTGTATTCTGAAAACGGTTGTGACTTCGATGAACGCTTTGATAAATATAATGTTTTCAACACCCATCTAGCTTATATTAACCATCTAGACTTCAAAACGAACAGTGGTTTTGCAAAAATGAAAACGACCTAAAAGTGTCTAAAATCGAGTGCAAATCACAAAATAAGCATTTTCAAGTTTTGTTGCTTTTCCATGGTTATTTGCCAAATTTTGTGAGTTTGTGTTTTCTGTAAACGGTTGTGACTTCGATGAAAGCTTTGATAAATATAATGATTTCAACACCCATATAGCTTCTATTAACCATCTAGACTTCAAAACGAATAGTAGTTTTGCAAAAATGAAGACTACCTAAAAGTGTCTAAAATCGAGTGGAAATCACGAAATAAGCATTTTCAAGTTTTGTTGCTTTTTCATGGTTACTTCCCAAATTTTGGGAGTTTTTGATTTCTGAAAACGGTTGTGACTTCGATGAACGCTTTGATAAATATAATGTTTTCAACACCCATCTAGCTTATATTAACCATCTAGACTTCAAAACGAACTGTGGTTTTGCAAAAATGAAAACTACCTAAAAGTGTCTAAAATCGAGTGGAAATCACGAAATAAGCATTTTCAAGTTTTGTCGTTTTTTCATGGTTATTTGCCAGATTTTGTGAGTTTGTGTATTCTGAAAACGGTTGTGACTTCGATGAACGCTTTGATAAATATAATGTTTTCAACACCCATCTAGCTTATATTAACCATCTAGACTTCAAAACGAACAGTGGTTTTGCAAAAATGAAAACTACCTAAAAGTGTCTAAAATCGAGTGCAAATCACAAAATAAGCATTTTCAAGTTTTGTTGATTTTTCATGGTTATTTGCCAAATTTTGTGAGTTTGTGTATTCTGAAAACGGTTGTGACTTCGATGAACGCTTTGATAAATATAATGTTTTCAACACCCATCTAGCTTATATTAACCATCTAGACTTCAAAACGAACAGTGGTTTTGCAAAAATGAAAACTACCTAAAAGTGTCTACAATCGACTGGAAATCACGAAATAAGCATTTTCAAGTTCTGTTGTTTGTTCATGGTTATTTCCCAAATTTTGTGAGTTTGTGTATTCTGAAAACGGTTGTGACTTCGATGAACGCGTTGATAAATATAATGTTTTCAACACCCATCTAGCTTATATTAACCATCTAGACTTCAAAACGAACAGTGGTTTTGCAAAAATGAAAACTACCTAAAAGTGTCTAAAATCGACTGGAAATCACCAAATAAGCATTTTTAAGTTTCGTTGTTTTTTCATGGTTATTTGCCAGATTTTGTGAGTTTGTGTATTCTGAAAACGGTTGTGACTTCGATGAACGCTTTGATAAATATAATGTTTTCAACACCCATCTAGCTTATATTAACCATCTAGACTTCAAAACGAACAGTGGTTTTGCAAAAATGAAAACTACCTAAAAGTGTCTAAAATCGACTGGAAATCACGAAATAAGCATTTTCAAGTTTTGTTGTTTTTTCATGGTTATTTGCCAAATTTTGTGAGTTTGTGTATTCTGAAAACGGTTGTGACTTCGATGAACGCTTTGATAAATATAATGTTTTCAACACCCATCTAGCTTATATTAACCATCTAGACTTCAAAACGAACAGTGGTTTTGCAAAAATGAAAACTACCTAAAAGTGTCTAAAATCGACTGGAAATCACCAAATAAGCATTTTTAAGTTTCGTTGTTTTTTCATGGTTATTTGCCAGATTTTGTGAGTTTGTGTATTCTGAAAACGGTTGTGACTTCGATGAACGCTTTGATAAATATAATGTTTTCAACACCCATCTAGCTTATATTAACCATCTAGACTTCAAAACGAACAGTGGTTTTGCAAAAACGAAAACTACCTAAAAGTGTCTAAAATCGACTGGAAATCACGAAATAAGCATTTTCAAGTTTTGTTGTTTTTTCATGGTTATTTGCCAAATTTTGTGAGTTTGTGTATTCTGAAAACGGTTGTGACTTCGATGAACGCTTTGATAAATATAATGTTTTCAACACCCATCTAGCTTATATTAACCATCTAGACTTCAAAACGAACAGTGGTTTTGCAAAAATGAAAACTACCTAAAAGTGTCTAAAATCGACTGGAAATCACGAAATAAGCATTTTCAAGTTTTGTTGTTTTTTCATGGTTATTTGCCAAATTTTGTGAGTTTGTGTATTCTGAAAACGGTTGTGACTTCGATGAACGCTTTGATAAATATAATGTTTTCAACACCCATCTAGCTTATATTAACCATCTAGACTTCAAAACGAACAGTGGTTTTGCAAAAATGAAAACTACCTAAAAGTGTCTAAAATCGACTGGAAATCACCAAATAAGCATTTTTAAGTTTCGTTGTTTTTTCATGGTTATTTGCCAGATTTTGTGAGTTTGTGTATTCTGAAAACGGTTGTGACTTCGATGAACGCTTTGATAAATATAATGTTTTCAACACCCATCTAGCTTATATTAACCATCTAGACTTCAAAACGAACAGTGGTTTTGCAAAAATGAAAACTACCTAAAAGTGTCTAAAATCGAGTGGAAATCTCGAAATAAGCATTTTCAAGTTTTGTTGTTTTTTCATGGTTATTTGCCAAATTTTGTGAGTTTGTGTATTCTGAAAACGGTTGTGACTTCGATGAACGCTTTGATAAATATAATGTTTTCAACACCCATCTAGCTTATATTAACCATCTAGACTTCAAAACGAACAGTGGTTTTGCAAAAATGAAAACTACCTAAAAGTGTCTAAAATCGACTGGAAATCACCAAATAAGCATTTTTAAGTTTCGTTGTTTTTTCATGGTTATTTGCCAGATTTTGTGAGTTTGTGTATTCTGAAAACGGTTGTGACTTCGATGAATGCTTTGATAAATATAATGTTTTCAACACCCATCTAGCTTATATTAACCATCTAGACTTCAAAACGAACAGTGGTTTTGCAAAAATGAAAACTACCTAAAAGTGTCTAAAATCGAGTGGAAATCTCGAAATAAGCATATTCAAGTTTTGTTGTTTTTTCATGGTTATTTCCCAAATTTTGTGAGTTTGTGTATTCTGAAAACGGTTGTGACTTCGATGAACGCGTTGATAAATATAATGTTTTCAACACCCATCTAGCTTATATTAACCATCTAGACTTCAAAACGAACAGTGGTTTTGCAAAAATGAAAACTACCTAAAAGTGTCTAAAATCGAGTGGAAATCGCGAAATAAGCATTTTCAAGTTTTGTTGTTTTTTCATGGTTATTTGCCAAATTTTGTGAGTTTGTGTATTCTGAAAACGGTTGTGACTTCGATGAACGCTTTGATAAATATAATGTTTTCAACACCCATCTAGCTTATATTAACCATCTAGACTTCAAAACGAACAGTGGTTTTGCAAAAATGAAAACTACCTAAAAGTGTCTAAAATCGAGTGGAAATCTCGAAATAAGCATTTTCAAGTTTTGTTGTTTTTTCATGGTTATTTGCCAAATTTTGTGAGTTTGTGTATTCTGAAAACGGTTGTGACTTCGATGAACGCTTTGATAAATATAATGTTTTCAACACCCATCTAGCTTATATTAACCATCTAGACTTCAAAACGAACAGTGGTTTTGCAAAAATGAAAACTACCTAAAAGTGTCTAAAATCGACTGGAAATCACCAAATAAGCATTTTTAAGTTTCGTTGTTTTTTCATGGTTATTTGCCAGATTTTGTGAGTTTGTGTATTCTGAAAACGGTTGTGACTTCGATGAATGCTTTGATAAATATAATGTTTTCAACACCCATCTAGCTTATATTAACCATCTAGACTTCAAAACGAACAGTGGTTTTGCAAAAATGAAAACTACCTAAAAGTGTCTAAAATCGAGTGGAAATCTCGAAATAAGCATTTTCAAGTTTTGTTGTTTTTTCATGGTTATTTGCCAAATTTTGTGAGTTTGTGTATTCTGAAAACGGTTGTGACTTCGATGAACGCTTTGATAAATATAATGTTTTCAACACCCATCTAGCTTATATTAACCATCTAGACTTCAAAACGAACAGTGGTTTTGCAAAAATGAAAACTACCTAAAAGTGTCTAAAATCGACTGGAAATCACGAAATAAGCATTTTCAAGTTTTGTTGTTTTTTCATGGTTATTTGCCAAATTTTGTGAGTTTGTGTAATCTGAAAACGGTTATGACTTCGATGAACGCTTTGATAAATATAATGTTTTCAACACCCATCTAGCTTATATTAACCATCTAGACTTCAAAACGAACAGTGGTTTTGCAAAAATGAAAACTACCTAAAAGTGTCTAAAATCGACTGGAAATCACGAAATAAGAATTTTCAAGTTTTGTTGTTTTTTCATGGTTATTTCCCAAATTTTGTGAGTTTGTGTATTCTGAAAACGGTTGTGACTTCGATGAACGCGTTGATAAATATAATGTTTTCAACACCCATCTAGCTTATATTAACCATCTAGACTTCAAAACGAACAGTGGTTTTGCAAAAATGAAAACTACCTAAAAGTGTCTAAAATCGAGTGGAAATCACGAAATAAGCATTTTCAAGTTTTGTTGTTTTTTCATGGTTATTTGCCAAATTTTGTGAGTTTGTGTATTCTGAAAACGGTTGTGACTTCGATGAACGCTTTGATAAATATAATGTTTTCAACACCCATCTAGCTTATATTAACCATCTAGACTTCAAAACGAACAGTGGTTTTGCAAAAATGAAAACTACCTAAAAGTGTCTAAAATCGACTGGAAATCACGAAATAAGCATTTTCAAGTTTTGTTGTTTTTTCATGGTTATTTGCCAAATTTTGTGAGTTTGTGTATTCTGAAAACGGTTGTGACTTCGATGAACACTTTGATAAATATAATGTTTTCAACACCCATCTAGCTTATATTAACCATCTAGACTTCAAAACGAACAGTGGTTTTGCAAAAATGAAAACTACCTAAAAGTGTCTAAAATCGACTGGAAATCACCAAATAAGCATTTTTAAGTTTCGTTGTTTTTTCATGGTTATTTGCCAGATTTTGTGAGTTTGTGTATTCTGAAAACGGTTGTGACTTCGATGAACGCTTTGATAAATATAATGTTTTCAACACCCATCTAGCTTATATTAACCATCTAGACTTCAAAACGAACAGTGGTTTTGCAAAAATGAAAACTACCTAAAAGTGTCTAAAATCGAGTGGAAATCTCGAAATAAGCATTTTCAAGTTTTGTTGTTTTTTCATGGTTATTTCCCAAATTTTGTGAGTTTGTGTATTCTGAAAATGGTTGTGACTTCGATGAACGCTTTGATAAATATAATGTTTTCAACACCCATCTAGCTTATATTAACCATCTAGACTTCAAAACGAACAGTGGTTTTGCAAAAATGAAAACTACCTAAAAGTGTCTAAAATCGACTGGAAATCACCAAATAAGCATTTTTAAGTTTCGTTGTTTTTTCATGGTTATTTGCCAGATTTTGTGAGTT
This sequence comes from Octopus bimaculoides, assembly GCF_046866305.1. NCBI lineage: Eukaryota > Metazoa > Mollusca > Cephalopoda > Octopoda > Octopodidae > Octopus > Octopus bimaculoides. Next base: position 320,043 of record NW_028315304.1, on the reverse strand, counting down.
TGTGTATTCTGAAAACGGTTGTGACTTCGATGAATGCTTTGATAAATATAATGTTTTCAACACCCATCTAGCTTATATTAACCATCTAGACTTCAAAACGAACAGTGGTTTTGCAAAAATGAAAACTACCTAAAAGTGTCTAAAATCGAGTGGAAATCTCGAAATAAGCATATTCAAGTTTTGTTGTTTTTTCATGGTTATTTGCCAAATTTTGTGAGTTTGTGTATTCTGAAAACGGTTGTGACTTCGATGAACGCTTTGATAAATATAATGTTTTCAACACCCATCTAGCTTATATTAACCATCTAGACTTCAAAACGAACAGTGGTTTTGCAAAAATGAAAACTACCTAAAAGTGTCTACAATCGACTGGAAATCACGAAATAAGCATTTTCAAGTTTTGTTGTTTTTTCATGGTTATTTCCCAAATTTTGTGAGTTTGTGTATTCTGAAAACGGTTGTGACTTCGATGAACGCGTTGATAAATATAATGTTTTCAACACCCATCTAGCTTATATTAACCATCTAGACTTCAAAACGAACAGTGGTTTTGCAAAAATGAAAACTACCTAAAAGTGTCTAACATCGACTGGAAATCACGAAATAAGCATTTTCAAGTTTTGTTGTTTTTTCATGGTTATTTGCCAAATTTTGTGAGTTTGTGTATTCTGAAAACGGTTGTGACTTCGATGAACGCTTTGATAAATATAATGTTTTCAACACCCATCTAGCTTATATTAACCATCTAGACTTCAAAACGAACAGTGGTTTTGCAAAAATGAAAACTACCTAAAAGTGTCTAAAATCGACTGGAAATCACCAAATAAGCATTTTTAAGTTTCGTTGTTTTTTCATGGTTATTTGCCAGATTTTGTGAGTTTGTGTATTCTGAAAACGGTTGTGACTTCGATGAATGCTTTGATAAATATAATGTTTTCAACACCCATCTAGCTTATATTAACCATCTAGACTTCAAAACGAACAGTGGTTTTGCAAAAATGAAAACTACCTAAAAGTGTCTAAAATCGAGTGGAAATCTCGAAATAAGCATTTTCAAGTTTTGTTGTTTTTTCATGGTTATTTGCCAAATTTTGTGAGTTTGTGTATTCTGAAAACGGTTGTGACTTCGATGAACGCTTTGATAAATATAATGTTTTCAACACCCATCTAGCTTATATTAACCATCTAGACTTCAAAACGAACAGTGGTTTTGCAAAAATGAAAACTACCTAAAAGTGTCTAAAATCGACTGGAAATCACGAAATAAGCATTTTCAAGTTTTGTTGTTTTTTCATGGTTATTTGCCAAATTTTGTGAGTTTGTGTAATCTGAAAACGGTTATGACTTCGATGAACGCTTTGATAAATATAATGTTTTCAACACCCATCTAGCTTATATTAACCATCTAGACTTCAAAACGAACAGTGGTTTTGCAAAAATGAAAACTACCTAAAAGTGTCTAAAATCGACTGGAAATCACGAAATAAGAATTTTCAAGTTTTGTTGTTTTTTCATGGTTATTTCCCAAATTTTGTGAGTTTGTGTATTCTGAAAACGGTTGTGACTTCGATGAACGCGTTGATAAATATAATGTTTTCAACACCCATCTAGCTTATATTAACCATCTAGACTTCAAAACGAACAGTGGTTTTGCAAAAATGAAAACTACCTAAAAGTGTCTACAATCGACTGGAAATCACGAAATAAGCATTTTCAAGTTTTGTTGTTTTTTCATGGTTATTTCCCAAATTTTGTGAGTTTGTGTATTCTGAAAACGGTTGTGACTTCGATGAACGCGTTGATAAATATAATGTTTTCAACACCCATCTAGCTTATATTAACCATCTAGACTTCAAAACGAACAGTGGTTTTGCAAAAATGAAAACTACCTAAAAGTGTCTAACATCGACTGGAAATCACGAAATAAGCATTTTCAAGTTTTGTTGTTTTTTCATGGTTATTTGCCAAATTTTGTGAGTTTGTGTATTCTGAAAACGGTTGTGACTTCGATGAACGCTTTGATAAATATAATGTTTTCAACACCCATCTAGCTTATATTAACCATCTAGACTTCAAAACGAACAGTGGTTTTGCAAAAATGAAAACTACCTAAAAGTGTCTAAAATCGACTGGAAATCACCAAATAAGCATTTTTAAGTTTCGTTGTTTTTTCATGGTTATTTGCCAGATTTTGTGAGTTTGTGTATTCTGAAAACGGTTGTGACTTCGATGAACGCGTTGATAAATATAATGTTTTCAACACCCATCTAGCTTATATTAACCATCTAGACTTCAAAACGAACAGTGGTTTTGCAAAAATGAAAACTACCTAAAAGTGTCTAACATCGACTGGAAATCACGAAATAAGCATTTTCAAGTTTTGTTGTTTTTTCATGGTTATTTGCCAAATTTTGTGAGTTTGTGTATTCTGAAAACGGTTGTGACTTCGATGAACGCTTTGATAAATATAATGTTTTCAACACCCATCTAGCTTATATTAACCATCTAGACTTCAAAACGAACTGTGGTTTTGCAAAAATGAAAACTACCTAAAAGTGTCTAAAATCGAGTGGAAATCACGAAATAAGCATTTTCAAGTTTTGTCGTTTTTTCATGGTTATTTGCCAGATTTTGTGAGTTTGTGTATTCTGAAAACGGTTGTGACTTCGATGAACGCTTTGATAAATATAATGTTTTCAACACCCATCTAGCTTATATTAACCATCTAGACTTCAAAACGAACAGTGGTTTTGCAAAAATGAAAACGACCTAAAAGTGTCTAAAATCGAGTGCAAATCACAAAATAAGCATTTTCAAGTTTTGTTGCTTTTTCATGGTTATTTGCCAAATTTTGTGAGTTTGTGTTTTCTGTAAACGGTTGTGACTTCGATGAAAGCTTTGATAAATATAATGATTTCAACACCCATATAGCTTCTATTAACCATCTAGACTTCAAAACGAATAGTAGTTTTGCAAAAATGAAGACTACCTAAAAGTGTCTAAAATCGAGTGGAAATCACGAAATAAGCATTTTCAAGTTTTGTTGCTTTTTCATGGTTACTTCCCAAATTTTGGGAGTTTTTGATTTCTGAAAACGGTTGTGACTTCGATGAACGCTTTGATAAATATAATGTTTTCAACACCCATCTAGCTTATATTAACCATCTAGACTTCAAAACGAACAGTGGTTTTGCAAAAATGAAAACTACCTAAAAGTGTCTAAAATCGACTGGAAATCACCAAATAAGCATTTTTAAGTTTCGTTGTTTTTTCATGGTTATTTGCCAGATTTTGTGAGTTTGTGTATTCTGAAAACGGTTGTGACTTCGATGAACGCTTTGATAAATATAATGTTTTCAACACCCATCTAGCTTATATTAACCATCTAGACTTCAAAACGAACAATGGTTTTGCAAAAATGAAAACTACCTAAAAGTGTCTAAAATCGACTGGAAATCACGAAATAAGCATTTTCAAGTTTTGTTGTTTTTTCATGGTTATTTGCCAAATTTTGTGAGTTTGTGTATTCTGAAAACGGTTGTGACTTCGATGAACGCTTTGATAAATATAATGTTTTCAACACCCATCTAGCTTATATTAACCATCTAGACTTCAAAACGAACAGTGGTTTTGCAAAAATGAAAACTACCTAAAAGTGTCTAAAATCGAGTGCAAATCACAAAATAAGCATTTTCAAGTTTTGTTGATTTTTCATGGTTATTTGCCAAATTTTGTGAGTTTGTGTATTCTGAAAACGGTTGTGACTTCGATGAACGCTTTGATAAATATAATGTTTTCAACACCCATCTAGCTTATATTAACCATCTAGACTTCAAAACGAACAGTGGTTTTGCAAAAATGAAAACTACCTAAAAGTGTCTACAATCGACTGGAAATCACGAAATAAGCATTTTCAAGTTCTGTTGTTTGTTCATGGTTATTTCCCAAATTTTGTGAGTTTGTGTATTCTGAAAACGGTTGTGACTTCGATGAACGCGTTGATAAATATAATGTTTTCAACACCCATCTAGCTTATATTAACCATCTAGACTTCAAAACGAACAGTGGTTTTGCAAAAATGAAAACTACCTAAAAGTGTCTAAAATCGACTGGAAATCACGAAATAAGCATTTTCAAGTTTTGTTGTTTTTTCATGGTTATTTGCCAAATTTTGTGAGTTTGTGTATTCTGAAAACGGTTGTGACTTCGATGAACGCTTTGATAAATATAATGTTTTCAACACCCATCTAGCTTATATTAACCATCTAGACTTCAAAACGAACAGTGGTTTTGCAAAAATGAAAACGACCTAAAAGTGTCTAAAATCGAGTGCAAATCACAAAATAAGCATTTTCAAGTTTTGTTGCTTTTCCATGGTTATTTGCCAAATTTTGTGAGTTTGTGTTTTCTGTAAACGGTTGTGACTTCGATGAAAGCTTTGATAAATATAATGATTTCAACACCCATATAGCTTCTATTAACCATCTAGACTTCAAAACGAATAGTAGTTTTGCAAAAATGAAGACTACCTAAAAGTGTCTAAAATCGAGTGGAAATCACGAAATAAGCATTTTCAAGTTTTGTTGCTTTTTCATGGTTACTTCCCAAATTTTGGGAGTTTTTGATTTCTGAAAACGGTTGTGACTTCGATGAACGCTTTGATAAATATAATGTTTTCAACACCCATCTAGCTTATATTAACCATCTAGACTTCAAAACGAACTGTGGTTTTGCAAAAATGAAAACTACCTAAAAGTGTCTAAAATCGAGTGGAAATCACGAAATAAGCATTTTCAAGTTTTGTCGTTTTTTCATGGTTATTTGCCAGATTTTGTGAGTTTGTGTATTCTGAAAACGGTTGTGACTTCGATGAACGCTTTGATAAATATAATGTTTTCAACACCCATCTAGCTTATATTAACCATCTAGACTTCAAAACGAACAGTGGTTTTGCAAAAATGAAAACTACCTAAAAGTGTCTAAAATCGAGTGCAAATCACAAAATAAGCATTTTCAAGTTTTGTTGATTTTTCATGGTTATTTGCCAAATTTTGTGAGTTTGTGTATTCTGAAAACGGTTGTGACTTCGATGAACGCTTTGATAAATATAATGTTTTCAACACCCATCTAGCTTATATTAACCATCTAGACTTCAAAACGAACAGTGGTTTTGCAAAAATGAAAACTACCTAAAAGTGTCTACAATCGACTGGAAATCACGAAATAAGCATTTTCAAGTTCTGTTGTTTGTTCATGGTTATTTCCCAAATTTTGTGAGTTTGTGTATTCTGAAAACGGTTGTGACTTCGATGAACGCGTTGATAAATATAATGTTTTCAACACCCATCTAGCTTATATTAACCATCTAGACTTCAAAACGAACAGTGGTTTTGCAAAAATGAAAACTACCTAAAAGTGTCTAAAATCGACTGGAAATCACCAAATAAGCATTTTTAAGTTTCGTTGTTTTTTCATGGTTATTTGCCAGATTTTGTGAGTTTGTGTATTCTGAAAACGGTTGTGACTTCGATGAACGCTTTGATAAATATAATGTTTTCAACACCCATCTAGCTTATATTAACCATCTAGACTTCAAAACGAACAGTGGTTTTGCAAAAATGAAAACTACCTAAAAGTGTCTAAAATCGACTGGAAATCACGAAATAAGCATTTTCAAGTTTTGTTGTTTTTTCATGGTTATTTGCCAAATTTTGTGAGTTTGTGTATTCTGAAAACGGTTGTGACTTCGATGAACGCTTTGATAAATATAATGTTTTCAACACCCATCTAGCTTATATTAACCATCTAGACTTCAAAACGAACAGTGGTTTTGCAAAAACGAAAACTACCTAAAAGTGTCTAAAATCGACTGGAAATCACCAAATAAGCATTTTTAAGTTTCGTTGTTTTTTCATGGTTATTTGCCAGATTTTGTGAGTTTGTGTATTCTGAAAACGGTTGTGACTTCGATGAACGCTTTGATAAATATAATGTTTTCAACACCCATCTAGCTTATATTAACCATCTAGACTTCAAAACGAACAGTGGTTTTGCAAAAACGAAAACTACCTAAAAGTGTCTAAAATCGACTGGAAATCACGAAATAAGCATTTTCAAGTTTTGTTGTTTTTTCATGGTTATTTGCCAAATTTTGTGAGTTTGTGTATTCTGAAAACGGTTGTGACTTCGATGAACGCTTTGATAAATATAATGTTTTCAACACCCATCTAGCTTATATTAACCATCTAGACTTCAAAACGAACAGTGGTTTTGCAAAAATGAAAACTACCTAAAAGTGTCTAAAATCGACTGGAAATCACGAAATAAGCATTTTCAAGTTTTGTTGTTTTTTCATGGTTATTTGCCAAATTTTGTGAGTTTGTGTATTCTGAAAACGGTTGTGACTTCGATGAACGCTTTGATAAATATAATGTTTTCAACACCCATCTAGCTTATATTAACCATCTAGACTTCAAAACGAACAGTGGTTTTGCAAAAATGAAAACTACCTAAAAGTGTCTAAAATCGACTGGAAATCACCAAATAAGCATTTTTAAGTTTCGTTGTTTTTTCATGGTTATTTGCCAGATTTTGTGAGTTTGTGTATTCTGAAAACGGTTGTGACTTCGATGAACGCTTTGATAAATATAATGTTTTCAACACCCATCTAGCTTATATTAACCATCTAGACTTCAAAACGAACAGTGGTTTTGCAAAAATGAAAACTACCTAAAAGTGTCTAAAATCGAGTGGAAATCTCGAAATAAGCATTTTCAAGTTTTGTTGTTTTTTCATGGTTATTTGCCAAATTTTGTGAGTTTGTGTATTCTGAAAACGGTTGTGACTTCGATGAACGCTTTGATAAATATAATGTTTTCAACACCCATCTAGCTTATATTAACCATCTAGACTTCAAAACGAACAGTGGTTTTGCAAAAATGAAAACTACCTAAAAGTGTCTAAAATCGACTGGAAATCACCAAATAAGCATTTTTAAGTTTCGTTGTTTTTTCATGGTTATTTGCCAGATTTTGTGAGTTTGTGTATTCTGAAAACGGTTGTGACTTCGATGAATGCTTTGATAAATATAATGTTTTCAACACCCATCTAGCTTATATTAACCATCTAGACTTCAAAACGAACAGTGGTTTTGCAAAAATGAAAACTACCTAAAAGTGTCTAAAATCGAGTGGAAATCTCGAAATAAGCATATTCAAGTTTTGTTGTTTTTTCATGGTTATTTCCCAAATTTTGTGAGTTTGTGTATTCTGAAAACGGTTGTGACTTCGATGAACGCGTTGATAAATATAATGTTTTCAACACCCATCTAGCTTATATTAACCATCTAGACTTCAAAACGAACAGTGGTTTTGCAAAAATGAAAACTACCTAAAAGTGTCTAAAATCGAGTGGAAATCGCGAAATAAGCATTTTCAAGTTTTGTTGTTTTTTCATGGTTATTTGCCAAATTTTGTGAGTTTGTGTATTCTGAAAACGGTTGTGACTTCGATGAACGCTTTGATAAATATAATGTTTTCAACACCCATCTAGCTTATATTAACCATCTAGACTTCAAAACGAACAGTGGTTTTGCAAAAATGAAAACTACCTAAAAGTGTCTAAAATCGAGTGGAAATCTCGAAATAAGCATTTTCAAGTTTTGTTGTTTTTTCATGGTTATTTGCCAAATTTTGTGAGTTTGTGTATTCTGAAAACGGTTGTGACTTCGATGAACGCTTTGATAAATATAATGTTTTCAACACCCATCTAGCTTATATTAACCATCTAGACTTCAAAACGAACAGTGGTTTTGCAAAAATGAAAACTACCTAAAAGTGTCTAAAATCGAGTGCAAATCACAAAATAAGCATTTTCAAGTTTTGTTGATTTTTCATGGTTATTTGCCAAATTTTGTGAGTTTGTGTATTCTGAAAACGGTTGTGACTTCGATGAACGCTTTGATAAATATAATGTTTTCAACACCCATCTAGCTTATATTAACCATCTAGACTTCAAAACGAACAGTGGTTTTGCAAAAATGAAAACTACCTAAAAGTGTCTACAATCGACTGGAAATCACGAAATAAGCATTTTCAAGTTCTGTTGTTTGTTCATGGTTATTTCCCAAATTTTGTGAGTTTGTGTATTCTGAAAACGGTTGTGACTTCGATGAACGCGTTGATAAATATAATGTTTTCAACACCCATCTAGCTTATATTAACCATCTAGACTTCAAAACGAACAGTGGTTTTGCAAAAATGAAAACTACCTAAAAGTGTCTAAAATCGACTGGAAATCACGAAATAAGCATTTTCAAGTTTTGTTGTTTTTTCATGGTTATTTGCCAAATTTTGTGAGTTTGTGTATTCTGAAAACGGTTGTGACTTCGATGAACGCTTTGATAAATATAATGTTTTCAACACCCATCTAGCTTATATTAACCATCTAGACTTCAAAACGAACAGTGGTTTTGCAAAAATGAAAACTACCTAAAAGTGTCTAAAATCGAGTGGAAATCACGAAATAAGCATTTTCAAGTTTTGTTGCTTTTTCATGGTTACTTCCCAAATTTTGGGAGTTTTTGATTTCTGAAAACGGTTGTGACTTCGATGAACGCTTTGATAAATATAATGTTTTCAACACCCATCTAGCTTATATTAACCATCTAGACTTCAAAACGAACTGTGGTTTTGCAAAAATGAAAACTACCTAAAAGTGTCTAAAATCGAGTGGAAATCACGAAATAAGCATTTTCAAGTTTTGTCGTTTTTTCATGGTTATTTGCCAGATTTTGTGAGTTTGTGTATTCTGAAAACGGTTGTGACTTCGATGAACGCTTTGATAAATATAATGTTTTCAACACCCATCTAGCTTATATTAACCATCTAGACTTCAAAACGAACAGTGGTTTTGCAAAAATGAAAACTACCTAAAAGTGTCTAAAATCGAGTGCAAATCACAAAATAAGCATTTTCAAGTTTTGTTGATTTTTCATGGTTATTTGCCAAATTTTGTGAGTTTGTGTATTCTGAAAACGGTTGTGACTTCGATGAACGCTTTGATAAATATAATGTTTTCAACACCCATCTAGCTTATATTAACCATCTAGACTTCAAAACGAACAGTGGTTTTGCAAAAATGAAAACTACCTAAAAGTGTCTACAATCGACTGGAAATCACGAAATAAGCATTTTCAAGTTCTGTTGTTTGTTCATGGTTATTTCCCAAATTTTGTGAGTTTGTGTATTCTGAAAACGGTTGTGACTTCGATGAACGCGTTGATAAATATAATGTTTTCAACACCCATCTAGCTTATATTAACCATCTAGACTTCAAAACGAACAGTGGTTTTGCAAAAATGAAAACTACCTAAAAGTGTCTAAAATCGACTGGAAATCACCAAATAAGCATTTTTAAGTTTCGTTGTTTTTTCATGGTTATTTGCCAGATTTTGTGAGTTTGTGTATTCTGAAAACGGTTGTGACTTCGATGAACGCTTTGATAAATATAATGTTTTCAACACCCATCTAGCTTATATTAACCATCTAGACTTCAAAACGAACAGTGGTTTTGCAAAAATGAAAACTACCTAAAAGTGTCTAAAATCGACTGGAAATCACGAAATAAGCATTTTCAAGTTTTGTTGTTTTTTCATGGTTATTTGCCAAATTTTGTGAGTTTGTGTATTCTGAAAACGGTTGTGACTTCGATGAACGCTTTGATAAATATAATGTTTTCAACACCCATCTAGCTTATATTAACCATCTAGACTTCAAAACGAACAGTGGTTTTGCAAAAACGAAAACTACCTAAAAGTGTCTAAAATCGACTGGAAATCACCAAATAAGCATTTTTAAGTTTCGTTGTTTTTTCATGGTTATTTGCCAGATTTTGTGAGTTTGTGTATTCTGAAAACGGTTGTGACTTCGATGAACGCTTTGATAAATATAATGTTTTCAACACCCATCTAGCTTATATTAACCATCTAGACTTCAAAACGAACAGTGGTTTTGCAAAAACGAAAACTACCTAAAAGTGTCTAAAATCGACTGGAAATCACGAAATAAGCATTTTCAAGTTTTGTTGTTTTTTCATGGTTATTTGCCAAATTTTGTGAGTTTGTGTATTCTGAAAACGGTTGTGACTTCGATGAACGCTTTGATAAATATAATGTTTTCAACACCCATCTAGCTTATATTAACCATCTAGACTTCAAAACGAACAGTGGTTTTGCAAAAATGAAAACTACCTAAAAGTGTCTAAAATCGACTGGAAATCACGAAATAAGCATTTTCAAGTTTTGTTGTTTTTTCATGGTTATTTGCCAAATTTTGTGAGTTTGTGTATTCTGAAAACGGTTGTGACTTCGATGAACGCTTTGATAAATATAATGTTTTCAACACCCATCTAGCTTATATTAACCATCTAGACTTCAAAACGAACAGTGGTTTTGCAAAAATGAAAACTACCTAAAAGTGTCTAAAATCGACTGGAAATCACCAAATAAGCATTTTTAAGTTTCGTTGTTTTTTCATGGTTATTTGCCAGATTTTGTGAGTTTGTGTATTCTGAAAACGGTTGTGACTTCGATGAACGCTTTGATAAATATAATGTTTTCAACACCCATCTAGCTTATATTAACCATCTAGACTTCAAAACGAACAGTGGTTTTGCAAAAATGAAAACTACCTAAAAGTGTCTAAAATCGAGTGGAAATCTCGAAATAAGCATTTTCAAGTTTTGTTGTTTTTTCATGGTTATTTGCCAAATTTTGTGAGTTTGTGTATTCTGAAAACGGTTGTGACTTCGATGAACGCTTTGATAAATATAATGTTTTCAACACCCATCTAGCTTATATTAACCATCTAGACTTCAAAACGAACAGTGGTTTTGCAAAAATGAAAACTACCTAAAAGTGTCTAAAATCGACTGGAAATCACCAAATAAGCATTTTTAAGTTTCGTTGTTTTTTCATGGTTATTTGCCAGATTTTGTGAGTTTGTGTATTCTGAAAACGGTTGTGACTTCGATGAATGCTTTGATAAATATAATGTTTTCAACACCCATCTAGCTTATATTAACCATCTAGACTTCAAAACGAACAGTGGTTTTGCAAAAATGAAAACTACCTAAAAGTGTCTAAAATCGAGTGGAAATCTCGAAATAAGCATATTCAAGTTTTGTTGTTTTTTCATGGTTATTTCCCAAATTTTGTGAGTTTGTGTATTCTGAAAACGGTTGTGACTTCGATGAACGCGTTGATAAATATAATGTTTTCAACACCCATCTAGCTTATATTAACCATCTAGACTTCAAAACGAACAGTGGTTTTGCAAAAATGAAAACTACCTAAAAGTGTCTAAAATCGAGTGGAAATCGCGAAATAAGCATTTTCAAGTTTTGTTGTTTTTTCATGGTTATTTGCCAAATTTTGTGAGTTTGTGTATTCTGAAAACGGTTGTGACTTCGATGAACGCTTTGATAAATATAATGTTTTCAACACCCATCTAGCTTATATTAACCATCTAGACTTCAAAACGAACAGTGGTTTTGCAAAAATGAAAACTACCTAAAAGTGTCTAAAATCGAGTGGAAATCTCGAAATAAGCATTTTCAAGTTTTGTTGTTTTTTCATGGTTATTTGCCAAATTTTGTGAGTTTGTGTATTCTGAAAACGGTTGTGACTTCGATGAACGCTTTGATAAATATAATGTTTTCAACACCCATCTAGCTTATATTAACCATCTAGACTTCAAAACGAACAGTGGTTTTGCAAAAATGAAAACTACCTAAAAGTGTCTAAAATCGACTGGAAATCACCAAATAAGCATTTTTAAGTTTCGTTGTTTTTTCATGGTTATTTGCCAGATTTTGTGAGTTTGTGTATTCTGAAAACGGTTGTGACTTCGATGAATGCTTTGATAAATATAATGTTTTCAACACCCATCTAGCTTATATTAACCATCTAGACTTCAAAACGAACAGTGGTTTTGCAAAAATGAAAACTACCTAAAAGTGTCTAAAATCGAGTGGAAATCTCGAAATAAGCATTTTCAAGTTTTGTTGTTTTTTCATGGTTATTTGCCAAATTTTGTGAGTTTGTGTATTCTGAAAACGGTTGTGACTTCGATGAACGCTTTGATAAATATAATATTTTCAACACCCATCTAGCTTATATTAACCATCTAGACTTCAAAACGAACAGTGGTTTTGCAAAAATGAAAACTACCTAAAAGTGTCTAAAATCGACTGGAAATCACGAAATAAGCATTTTCAAGTTTTGTTGTTTTTTCATGGTTATTTGCCAAATTTTGTGAGTTTGTGTAATCTGAAAACGGTTATGACTTCGATGAACGCTTTGATAAATATAATGTTTTCAACACCCATCTAGCTTATATTAACCATCTAGACTTCAAAACGAACAGTGGTTTTGCAAAAATGAAAACTACCTAAAAGTGTCTAAAATCGACTGGAAATCACGAAATAAGAATTTTCAAGTTTTGTTGTTTTTTCATGGTTATTTCCCAAATTTTGTGAGTTTGTGTATTCTGAAAACGGTTGTGACTTCGATGAACGCGTTGATAAATATAATGTTTTCAACACCCATCTAGCTTATATTAACCATCTAGACTTCAAAACGAACAGTGGTTTTGCAAAAATGAAAACTACCTAAAAGTGTCTAAAATCGAGTGGAAATCACGAAATAAGCATTTTCAAGTTTTGTTGTTTTTTCATGGTTATTTGCCAAATTTTGTGAGTTTGTGTATTCTGAAAACGGTTGTGACTTCGATGAACGCTTTGATAAATATAATGTTTTCAACACCCATCTAGCTTATATTAACCATCTAGACTTTAAAACGAACAGTGGTTTTGCAAAAATGAAAACTACCTAAAAGTGTCTAAAATCGACTGGAAATCACGAAATAAGCATTTTCAAGTTTTGTTGTTTTTTCATGGTTATTTGCCAAATTTTGTGAGTTTGTGTATTCTGAAAACGGTTGTGACTTCGATGAACGCTTTGATAAATATAATGTTTTCAACACCCATCTAGCTTATATTAACCATCTAGACTTCAAAACGAACAGTGGTTTTGCAAAAATGAAAACTACCTAAAAGTGTCTAAAATCGACTGGAAATCACCAAATAAGCATTTTTAAGTTTCGTTGTTTTTTCATGGTTATTTGCCAGATTTTGTGAGTTTGTGTATTCTGAAAACGGTTGTGACTTCGATGAACGCTTTGATAAATATAATGTTTTCAACACCCATCTAGCTTATATTAACCATCTAGACTTCAAAACGAACAGTGGTTTTGCAAAAATGAAAACTACCTAAAAGTGTCTAAAATCGAGTGGAAATCTCGAAATAAGCATTTTCAAGTTTTGTTGTTTTTTCATGGTTATTTCACAAATTTTGTGAGTTTGTGTATTCTGAAAATGGTTGTGACTTCGATGAACGCTTTGATAAATATAATGTTTTCAACACCCATCTAGCTTATATTAACCATCTAGACTTCAAAACGAACAGTGGTTTTGCAAAAATGAAAACTACCTAAAAGTGTCTAAAATCGACTGGAAATCACCAAATAAGCATTTTTAAGTTTCGTTGTTTTTTCATGGTTATTTGCCAGATTTTGTGAGTTTGTGTATTCTGAAAACGGTTGTGACTTCGATGAATGCTTTGATAAATATAATGTTTTCAACACCCATCTAGCTTATATTAACCATCTAGACTTCAAAACGAACAGTGGTTTTGCAAAAATGAAAACTACCTAAAAGTGTCTAAAATCGAGTGGAAATCTCGAAATAAGCATATTCAAGTTTTGTTGTTTTTTCATGGTTATTTGCCAAATTTTGTGAGTTTGTGTATTCTGAAAACGGTTGTGACTTCGATGAACGCTTTGATAAATATAATGTTTTCAACACCCATCTAGCTTATATTAACCATCTAGACTTCAAAACGAACAGTGGTTTTGCAAAAATGAAAACTACCTAAAAGTGTCTAAAATCGACTGGAAATCACGAAATAAGCATTTTCAAGTTTTGTTGTTTTTTCATGGTTATTTGCCAAATTTTGTGAGTTTGTGTAATCTGAAAACGGTTATGACTTCGATGAACACTTTGATAAATATAATGTTTTCAACACCCATCTAGCTTATATTAACCATCTAGACTTCAAAACGAACAGTGGTTTTGCAAAAATGAAAACTACCTAAAAGTGTCTAAAATCGACTGGAAATCACCAAATAAGCATTTTTAAGTTTCGTTGTTTTTTCATGGTTATTTGCCAGATTTTGTGAGTTTGTGTATTCTGAAAACGGTTGTGACTTCGATGAACGCTTTGATAAATATAATGTTTTCAACACCCATCTAGCTTATATTAACCATCTAGACTTCAAAACGAACAATGGTTTTGCAAAAATGAACACTACCTAAAAGTGTCTAAAATCGAGTGCAAATCACAAAATAAGCATTTTCAAGTTTTGTTGCTTTTTCATGGTTATTTGCCAAATTTTGTGAGTTTGTGTATTCTGAAAACGGTTGTGACTTCGATGAACGCTTTGATAAATATAATGTTTTCAACACCCATCTAGCTTATATTAACCATCTAGACTTCAAAACGAACAGTGGTTTTGCAAAAATGAAAACTACCTAAAAGTGTCTACAATCGACTGGAAATCACGAAATAAGCATTTTCAAGTTTTGTTGTTTTTTCATGGTTATTTCCCAAATTTTGTGAGTTTGTGTATTCTGAAAACGGTTGTGACTTCGATGAACGCGTTGATAAATATAATGTTTTCAACACCCATCTAGCTTATATTAACCATCTAGACTTCAAAACGAACAGTGGTTTTGCAAAAATGAAAACTACCTAAAAGTGTCTAACATCGACTGGAAATCACGAAATAAGCATTTTCAAGTTTTGTTGTTTTTTCATGGTTATTTGCCAAATTTTGTGAGTTTGTGTATTCTGAAAACGGTTGTGACTTCGATGAACGCTTTGATAAATATAATGTTTTCAACACCCATCTAGCTTATATTAACCATCTAGACTTCAAAACGAACTGTGGTTTTGCAAAAATGAAAACTACCTAAAAGTGTCTAAAATCGAGTGGAAATCACGAAATAAGCATTTTCAAGTTTTGTCGTTTTTTCATGGTTATTTGCCAGATTTTGTGAGTTTGTGTATTCTGAAAACGGTTGTGACTTCGATGAACGCTTTGATAAATATAATGTTTTCAACACCCATCTAGCTTATATTAACCATCTAGACTTCAAAACGAACAGTGGTTTTGCAAAAATGAAAACGACCTAAAAGTGTCTAAAATCGAGTGCAAATCACAAAATAAGCATTTTCAAGTTTTGTTGCTTTTTCATGGTCATTTGCCAAATTTTGTGAGTTTGTGTTTTCTGTAAACGGTTGTGACTTCGATGAAAGCTTTGATAAATATAATGATTTCAACACCCATATAGCTTCTATTAACCATCTAGACTTCAAAACGAATAGTAGTTTTGCAAAAATGAAGACTACCTAAAAGTGTCTAAAATCGAGTGGAAATCACGAAATAAGCATTTTCAAGTTTTGTTGCTTTTTCATGGTTACTTCCCAAATTTTGGGAGTTTTTGATTTCTGAAAACGGTTGTGACTTCGATGAACGCTTTGATAAATATAATGTTTTCAACACCCATCTAGCTTATATTAACCATCTAGACTTCAAAACGAACAGTGGTTTTGCAAAAATGAAAACTACCTAAAAGTGTCTAAAATCGACTGGAAATCACCAAATAAGCATTTTTAAGTTTCGTTGTTTTTTCATGGTTATTTGCCAGATTTTGTGAGTTTGTGTATTCTGAAAACGGTTGTGACTTCGATGAACGCTTTGATAAATATAATGTTTTCAACACCCATCTAGCTTATATTAACCATCTAGACTTCAAAACGAACAATGGTTTTGCAAAAATGAAAACTACCTAAAAGTGTCTAAAATCGACTGGAAATCACGAAATAAGCATTTTCAAGTTTTGTTGTTTTTTCATGGTTATTTGCCAAATTTTGTGAGTTTGTGTATTCTGAAAACGGTTGTGACTTCGATGAACGCTTTGATAAATATAATGTTTTCAACACCCATCTAGCTTATATTAACCATCTAGACTTCAAAACGAACAGTGGTTTTGCAAAAATGAAAACTACCTAAAAGTGTCTAAAATCGAGTGCAAATCACAAAATAAGCATTTTCAAGTTTTGTTGATTTTTCATGGTTATTTGCCAAATTTTGTGAGTTTGTGTATTCTGAAAACGGTTGTGACTTCGATGAACGCTTTGATAAATATAATGTTTTCAACACCCATCTAGCTTATATTAACCATCTAGACTTCAAAACGAACAGTGGTTTTGCAAAAATGAAAACTACCTAAAAGTGTCTACAATCGACTGGAAATCACGAAATAAGCATTTTCAAGTTTTGTTGCTTTTTCATGGTTATTTGCCAAATTTTGTGAGTTTGTGTATTCTGAAAACGGTTGTGACTTCGATGAACGCTTTGATAAATATAATGTTTTCAACACCCATCTAGCTTATATTAACCATCTAGACTTCAAAACGAACAGTGGTTTTGCAAAAATGAAAACTACCTAAAAGTGTCTACAATCGACTGGAAATCACGAAATAAGCATTTTCAAGTTTTGTTGTTTTTTCATGGTTATTTCCCAAATTTTGTGAGTTTGTGTATTCTGAAAACGGTTGTGACTTCGATGAACGCGTTGATAAATATAATGTTTTCAACACCC
Source organism: Octopus bimaculoides (assembly GCF_046866305.1). Classification (NCBI taxonomy): domain Eukaryota; kingdom Metazoa; phylum Mollusca; class Cephalopoda; order Octopoda; family Octopodidae; genus Octopus; species Octopus bimaculoides. The sequence continues at coordinate 303,258 of NW_028315304.1, read as the reverse complement.
ATCTAGCTTATATTAACCATCTAGACTTCAAAACGAACAGTGGTTTTGCAAAAATGAAAACTACCTAAAAGTGTCTAACATCGACTGGAAATCACGAAATAAGCATTTTCAAGTTTTGTTGTTTTTTCATGGTTATTTGCCAAATTTTGTGAGTTTGTGTATTCTGAAAACGGTTGTGACTTCGATGAACGCTTTGATAAATATAATGTTTTCAACACCCATCTAGCTTATATTAACCATCTAGACTTCAAAACGAACTGTGGTTTTGCAAAAATGAAAACTACCTAAAAGTGTCTAAAATCGAGTGGAAATCACGAAATAAGCATTTTCAAGTTTTGTCGTTTTTTCATGGTTATTTGCCAGATTTTGTGAGTTTGTGTATTCTGAAAACGGTTGTGACTTCGATGAACGCTTTGATAAATATAATGTTTTCAACACCCATCTAGCTTATATTAACCATCTAGACTTCAAAACGAACAGTGGTTTTGCAAAAATGAAAACTACCTAAAAGTGTCTAAAATCGAGTGCAAATCACAAAATAAGCATTTTCAAGTTTTGTTGATTTTTCATGGTTATTTGCCAAATTTTGTGAGTTTGTGTATTCTGAAAACGGTTGTGACTTCGATGAACGCTTTGATAAATATAATGTTTTCAACACCCATCTAGCTTATATTAACCATCTAGACTTCAAAACGAACAGTGGTTTTGCAAAAATGAAAACTACCTAAAAGTGTCTACAATCGACTGGAAATCACGAAATAAGCATTTTCAAGTTCTGTTGTTTGTTCATGGTTATTTCCCAAATTTTGTGAGTTTGTGTATTCTGAAAACGGTTGTGACTTCGATGAACGCGTTGATAAATATAATGTTTTCAACACCCATCTAGCTTATATTAACCATCTAGACTTCAAAACGAACAGTGGTTTTGCAAAAATGAAAACTACCTAAAAGTGTCTAAAATCGACTGGAAATCACCAAATAAGCATTTTTAAGTTTCGTTGTTTTTTCATGGTTATTTGCCAGATTTTGTGAGTTTGTGTATTCTGAAAACGGTTGTGACTTCGATGAACGCTTTGATAAATATAATGTTTTCAACACCCATCTAGCTTATATTAACCATCTAGACTTCAAAACGAACAGTGGTTTTGCAAAAATGAAAACTACCTAAAAGTGTCTAAAATCGACTGGAAATCACGAAATAAGCATTTTCAAGTTTTGTTGTTTTTTCATGGTTATTTGCCAAATTTTGTGAGTTTGTGTATTCTGAAAACGGTTGTGACTTCGATGAACGCTTTGATAAATATAATGTTTTCAACACCCATCTAGCTTATATTAACCATCTAGACTTCAAAACGAACAGTGGTTTTGCAAAAATGAAAACTACCTAAAAGTGTCTAAAATCGACTGGAAATCACCAAATAAGCATTTTTAAGTTTCGTTGTTTTTTCATGGTTATTTGCCAGATTTTGTGAGTTTGTGTATTCTGAAAACGGTTGTGACTTCGATGAACGCTTTGATAAATATAATGTTTTCAACACCCATCTAGCTTATATTAACCATCTAGACTTCAAAACGAACAGTGGTTTTGCAAAAACGAAAACTACCTAAAAGTGTCTAAAATCGACTGGAAATCACGAAATAAGCATTTTCAAGTTTTGTTGTTTTTTCATGGTTATTTGCCAAATTTTGTGAGTTTGTGTATTCTGAAAACGGTTGTGACTTCGATGAACGCTTTGATAAATATAATGTTTTCAACACCCATCTAGCTTATATTAACCATCTAGACTTCAAAACGAACAGTGGTTTTGCAAAAATGAAAACTACCTAAAAGTGTCTAAAATCGACTGGAAATCACGAAATAAGCATTTTCAAGTTTTGTTGTTTTTTCATGGTTATTTGCCAAATTTTGTGAGTTTGTGTATTCTGAAAACGGTTGTGACTTCGATGAACGCTTTGATAAATATAATGTTTTCAACACCCATCTAGCTTATATTAACCATCTAGACTTCAAAACGAACAGTGGTTTTGCAAAAATGAAAACTACCTAAAAGTGTCTAAAATCGACTGGAAATCACCAAATAAGCATTTTTAAGTTTCGTTGTTTTTTCATGGTTATTTGCCAGATTTTGTGAGTTTGTGTATTCTGAAAACGGTTGTGACTTCGATGAACGCTTTGATAAATATAATGTTTTCAACACCCATCTAGCTTATATTAACCATCTAGACTTCAAAACGAACAGTGGTTTTGCAAAAATGAAAACTACCTAAAAGTGTCTAAAATCGAGTGGAAATCTCGAAATAAGCATTTTCAAGTTTTGTTGTTTTTTCATGGTTATTTGCCAAATTTTGTGAGTTTGTGTATTCTGAAAACGGTTGTGACTTCGATGAACGCTTTGATAAATATAATGTTTTCAACACCCATCTAGCTTATATTAACCATCTAGACTTCAAAACGAACAGTGGTTTTGCAAAAATGAAAACTACCTAAAAGTGTCTAAAATCGACTGGAAATCACGAAATAAGCATTTTCAAGTTTTGTTGTTTTTTCATGGTTATTTGCCAAATTTTGTGAGTTTGTGTATTCTGAAAACGGTTGTGACTTCGATGAACGCTTTGATAAATATAATGTTTTCAACACCCATCTAGCTTATATTAACCATCTAGACTTCAAAACGAACAGTGGTTTTGCAAAAATGAAAACTACCTAAAAGTGTCTAAAATCGAGTGGAAATCTCGAAATAAGCATATTCAAGTTTTGTTGTTTTTTCATGGTTATTTCCCAAATTTTGTGAGTTTGTGTATTCTGAAAACGGTTGTGACTTCGATGAACGCGTTGATAAATATAATGTTTTCAACACCCATCTAGCTTATATTAACCATCTAGACTTCAAAACGAACAGTGGTTTTGCAAAAATGAAAACTACCTAAAAGTGTCTAAAATCGAGTGGAAATCTCGAAATAAGCATTTTCAAGTTTTGTTGTTTTTTCATGGTTATTTGCCAAATTTTGTGAGTTTGTGTATTCTGAAAACGGTTGTGACTTCGATGAACGCTTTGATAAATATAATGTTTTCAACACCCATCTAGCTTATATTAACCATCTAGACTTCAAAACGAACAGTGGTTTTGCAAAAATGAAAACTACCTAAAAGTGTCTAAAATCGACTGGAAATCACCAAATAAGCATTTTTAAGTTTCGTTGTTTTTTCATGGTTATTTGCCAGATTTTGTGAGTTTGTGTATTCTGAAAACGGTTGTG